>NC_073392.1:34227624-34306803 GCF_028641065.1 Leucoraja erinaceus
TTTTATTCGCGGCGACGCAGAAAGTCTACGGGGGCCTGAATAGAGGGCTTTAAATGATGAGAGGGATAGACAGAGTGATGGTGGACAAGCTTTCCCGTTGAGATATGAGATCCAAACAGAGGACATCTACTTCAGAATTAAGGGAAGAAGTTGAGGGTAATGGAGGGGGAACGTCCCTTACTCAGAGATGTAGCGGTGTGCGATAAGGTGGAGGGCAGGGGTTTCTGTTTTTTTGATCATTTAAAATTAAATTGGATAGCCGATGGACCTGAGAAAGGAAGTGAGCGGATTGATGGGATGAGTGCAGGCAAGTGGAAAAGGGGAAAAGAAAATTTGTTCGCACAGCTCTTGTAGGCCGAATGGCCTGTTTGACTCGCGGTAAGTGTTACATGGCATCTAGTAAATGAAGTGCCCGCAGTGATACACTTAAGAGAGGAACATACAAGACACACTTAAGATTTAACACACACCCACACAGCATTCTTGCCCTAACTGTAGTGCACACTCCGCGACTTGGAGGTCCCAAATTGGCACTTTCCTACCGGAGACCGCGGCTTCAGGATGTTATAGGCCACAGGCCAGAGGTCGGAGCTCATCGTTGGTGATCCTCGGCAAGGGATCCCAAACTCCGGACAGTAAGTCCACGCTCTGCCCACGGCTAATAGCTCCGCAGACCACAGCCCCACGATGCCAAAGCCACCAGGCCAGCGATCGGACCACTCCCCTCTGGCGACCCCCGACAAGGGTTCGCCCGCTCAGCGATGGAAAAATCAACACTGCGCTTGCCGCTCTAATCCAAGCTGTTAGGCCATGAGGGAGGCCACATGGAAACATTTGCCTCTCCGTCGAGTAGGCGACCGAAAGCAGTCCCCCCCCCCCCCACCACCCCCCACACAACACACACCAAGAGACACATAAACTACATTAGACACATCAAAAAAAACAAAAAAGTAGAAATAACGAACACGCTGCTGGCAGGGCAACCGTCTCACAGCACCCCTACCGACCAATGTCCCTACCTACCTTCCATCCCCTCTCACCCTCAAAGTTGCCGCTCTATCTTTATACTCTAATGCCTTCAATGTCTCCTTTAGAACGTCTGCTCAAGGGTGCAGAAGGCCCTTCACGAGGTGGAAGACTTGGAGCGGTTGCTCGAAAAGAAAGTGAAGTCTCTGGAGAAGTCTATCAACCATCTGCGTGAGAAGGTGAAGGGAACTAAACGCTCACTCAGGCAGGTGAAGAAAGAGAGCAAGCGGGAAGCAATGCTCATGAAACAGCAGCAGAACATGTAAAGAGGAAAGTTGAACGCAAAGCAGGACACTGGCAAACCGATCCTGAAACCAGTCAAGAAACCAGTCAACCACAATCTGTAACGTTCCAGACTCACTGGATGTAACTGTCTGTAAGTTAGAGATGAAATGCTTCCATGCATTTCACATAGAAACACACGGAAACTACCTACACTATAACAGCAATCTATTCTCAGTAACATTGTAGTTGTGTCAACTAGAAAAATATAGTTGTGTAGCTTGGCTTTCACATTTGCGTTATATTTCTCAGCCAATTTAAGTTTATTTTCTGTTTATAGCAAGAGTAATTGTGTTTAGATAGAAGCAAGTTGAAACGGGCATGGGACCCAATGCAGAAAACTGGTGGAAACTTCTCTGCAGTGATTGGCAAGTTGGCAAAACTTTGGCAAGATTCCACAGGGAAACAATGTTGACGTGGAAAATAGAACAACCTGTGCCAAGGCAGGAATTTATGATGTATTGGGAGGAAACATTTATTAGTAAGAACAACTTTTACACAGTCCTGTCTACACTTCACTGACCAGTTGAACATTTAATGCAGGCATTTAGTCACAAGACAAAAATCAAAAATACTATTTCAGAAGATAGAATTTCTCACAAAACAAACTAAATGGTTTGTTAAATGTGTTCTCTAGTTCCAGCATTGATGGACTCACTTCATTGGAAGTTGAACCAAAACCATCAGTTTGGTTCATTCTTTGGAAACATTTTAAATTCATGGATAAAAACAGACTAATGATATTTAAAACACAGAAATTGCAGAAGAGGGACAATAGCACATTTTGTAACTCACTTTAGTTGTCTTGTAGTGATAGAGTAATAGAGATACAGAACGGAAACATGCCCTTCGGCCCACCGAGTTCATGCTGACCCCATCAACCACCCAATTACAGTAATCTGACATTAATCCCATGTTTTATTCTCATTAATTCCCCTGATTCAAAGTAAAAAAACTAAGACTAAAATGTTCTAATGATAAAACAGCCTGGAAAGCTCTTTAAGCAGGTAAAAACACCTCAGGCATTTAAGCCTTTCATTAATACTGAGTCCATTGCTAATTATGCTGTAATTTGGTTTAACTGCATTGAAAGATTTCACGGATTGCCTGAGTAGCTCAGGGGGTCAGGCGGCATCTCAGGAGAACATGGATAGGTGACGTTCCAGAACTGAAACATCGCCTGTCCATGTCGCCTGAGATGTTGCCTGATCCACTGAGCTACTCCAGCACTCTGTCATTTTAGCAAACCAGAATCTACAGTTCCTTGTTTCTTCATTGAAAGATTATTTTTTTTCCAAATATAAATGGTTAATTTGAATCACCATCACCAGCAGTCCATTTTATAAAGTTAGTGTTCAGACATCCAGGACCACTTTCCATTAGGAGTTTGCAATGCTTTGAATCACAATTTCTTTTGTTTAGCTTGAATAGCTTTTTTCTGTGTGGGTCGGTTTGTGAATATTGCTTCATGCCAGGATTAACCAATAAATATATAATTTCTGTAGAGAGAAGGTGTACCACTCATTAAACTCAGTAGCTTGTGAGAAGAGTGTTATTTTTCAATTGTGTGAGAATTTTGTTTGATTTGATGAATTCTTAATAATGTTTTTTTGCGCGTATTTTGCACAGGTTTAGAAATATTACACAACATGATCTCTGTCGAAATGTTCTAACATTTATTTTCTGATATTTTGATTTTATAATACGCTCTCTTCAGATTCGTTATTACAAATTGAATGGAGAATATTGGCGTGGGGGTGGTTCAAACTGTGGTACGGCTTTAGACACATCATGAGCAGTAAGATTCATATTCCTCACACCGTAAGCCCCTGCATCATAAAGAAGTGATATGTGGAGGTGTAGGGGGGGGGGGGGGGGGGGGGGGGGGGGGGGGGGGGGGGGGGGGGGGGGGGGGGGGGCTGTCCACAAGTGGCGAAGAAAACCCAGTGCTTTAACACATCATGGGTGGTAAGATACAGGGGGGAAGATTTATAGTTCATGTTCATAAATTCTAGTAGCAGAGTTGGGCCATTCGGCCCATCAACTCCACTCCGTCATTCAATTATGGCTGATCGATCTGTCTCTCTCAACCCTATTCTCCTGCTTTCGCCCCATAACCCCTGACAACCTAACAAATCAGTTAATAGTAATCAAGCTTAATAGGACCCTGAGGGTAATTTTATTTTACACAGAGGATGGGGGTATATGGAACAAACTGCCAGAGGAGGTAGTTGAGGCAAGTACAATAATAACATTTCATAGACACTTGGATAAGGTACAAAGGTTTAGAGGGATATAGGGCAAATGCTGGCAGGTGGGACTAGCATAGATGGGGCATTTTGGTCAGCATGGACAAGTTGGGCTGAAGGGCCTGCTCCCATGTTGTATAACTCTATAACTCTCCAACTCTTTCTGTTTAACATCCTGCATACTGCATGCCATTCACATGAGTAGGTGTGTGCTTGAAGGCAGGATGGGAAGGTGTGAGGGTGGGCTCAGGTGGAATCATCCGAATGGAATATAAAGTTTAAGGTTGTGGGTGCCCACACACTTTCACCTCATCATGTCAAGAAAATATTCCTCCAATAGTTGGATAAATTATCTTCTCATATGTGTGTATAATATGCAAAACAAGGAATTTCACTGTGGATGTCACATGTGATAATAAAGTATCAATCAATCAATCAATCAATTAATGTCTCTGTGTTGATTCATTTGCGTTCTCCTGGTTAATGCCAAGCGACAATACATCTGACCAATAAACTTGCATCGCAAACAAGACCTAGTAAGTTACTATTCTTCACATGCCATGATTGTCATAAGGTCATAAGTCATAGGAGTAGAATTAAGCCATTCGGCCCAACAAGTCTACTACACCATTCAATCATGGCTGATCTATCTCTACCACCTAACTACATTCTCCTACCTTCTGCCCATCGCCCCTCCCACCCGTACTAATCAAGAATCTATCTTTGCCTTAAAAATATCCACTGATGGCCTCCACAGCCTTCTGTAGCAACAAAATACCACAGATTCACCACCCTCTGACTAAAGTAAAGATGTGGCTGCAAATTGTGTCTCACGTCCTTCGATATTTTAATAAACAATCTAACTCCTATGTTTATAACTTGCTTGTGCAAGTCTTAAGAAGGGTCTCACCCATTTCTTCTCTCCAGAGATACTGCCTGTCCTGCTGAGTTACTCCAGCATTGTGTGCCCAACAAGGATCTGTAGATGCTGGTTTACAACAAGGATAGGCACAAAAAGCTGGAGTAACGCAGCGGGTCAGGTAGCATTTCTGGAGAAAATGGTCTTGACCCAAAACGTCACCTATTCCTTTATCCAGAGATGCTGTCTGACCCACAGAGTTACTTGAACTTTTTGCCTAGCAGTCTCACAATCTGGTTGGACCAGTCAAGAAGAAAAGATAATCCAGAACATAACTTGCTGACAAAGGTGCCAGCAATGGAAATATAGTTACTAAAACAGGAATATAATAGTAAGATTAAAGAACTTACCAGTTTGAAGTTTGATCTTTATTTCATGAGGAGTTACGTTGGTGATTATGTGATGTCCCCACCAGTCCGCATGCGCGTCAATCTTCAAAGCAGCGGTGTGAAATCACAGGTAACAGTAATTGAAGTAACATAGTAAGATCAGAAACCTAGAACGCCCAGATGACCTTTGTGAGAGAAGGTTGGGAGTGGAGGGCACATAATTACCAACGTAACTCCTTATAAAATAAAGATCAAACTTTAAGCTGGTAAGTTCTCATTTAATCTTACTATTTTACTTCGGAGTCACGTGAGTGATTCCGTGAAGATTTAAAAGCTCTGTGATTTCATGCCGTGAGAAGCGAGTCTGCACAACCACAACTGCTTCATTGACAGATGAGGGAAACATTCATAATGCATACAGACATGACATAGATTTAAAACATGCTGATGCTGTTTAATGAACAAGTAATAATAATAGTAACACCTCTCATCCGGAGGAAAGCTATAAATAGAACCTAAAATAGAGTTGGCAAATACCCCTGGTCTGGCAATCGGTTATTATAAAATGTTTGGAAAGTTTGTTCGTTTGACCATGCTGCAGCCGTAAGGATGTGGTCCAGCGGAACGTAAATAACCCTTGCTGCTGATGTTGTAGCAGCCCTGGTGGAGTGAGATTTGTAAAATCAGTATCTACTCCTGCATAAATCAAACTTTGTTTTATCACCTGGAGATGGTCTGAACGGATACCTTCTTATAAAGTTTTTTTGTAACTAACAAGCATTGCTAGTTCAGAGCCTCGAAGGCTCTTGGTGACCTTGACGTATTGTTGTATATGTGTGCCCTCACATAACCAAAGGTCCCTGGGTATGCCATGAAACTAGTTTGAGACCCGACGCCCCTTCTGCTCTGCTTAATTAAATCATAAACATAGAATATTATATATATTATTTACAGATGTAATCATCCTGTCCAGTCGCTATTATGTAGCAACTGAACCCGTTGCACTGAAACCAGCGCCACGAGGACAACTACATATGAGAGCCGGCCAAAGCTAAGGATGTAGCTGGAGCCCTCTGGTGAAGTAGTGTTAACACAATGTCAATATCCCATACTGCCCTGTACTTGTCCTGGGAGAACTTGTGTTAAAGATATCCTTTACAAACTCAATATCCAGGGTTGAAACCCGACAGAGTGGGTCCCGTTTGCTGCAGCAAATATGATGGGAAGGCACGTTGGGCACAGTTAATGGCCCTATAACTCAATTATTGTCAAAAGACCATTTAAAAATGAACTCCAAGACGTCAGTAATCTGTACCGTCTCCTGAAGAACTATACTGCTTTTTTGGTTCTATCCCTGCACACTGTAGTGAGCACATACATGGATCGGTGTGACAACCCGATCCGTAGGAGCAGTCTACTCAGAACCTGCAAGTCAATAAATTGATTTTATCATGCAGAGGCTGGTTTCCTGAGCCACAGGCTGAACCAGCAAAGTTTTACGTTTAGAATAACCGTATACGGTTATATTATTATTCCTGACAAAAGCGAGAATCATGGCTACATAGGCCAGACAGCCAGTACAAAAATGTATAACGAGATCTTGCTGACTTTATTTCAAGACCCGATGAGGCAAAATGGAGGAAGACATAAAAGAACATTCCTCCTCCTTGTAGCGAGAATGTATCTTTCGCCACTGTTATGCCACATATTTTTGCAACCGGTGAATAAGCATGAAAGCAACATATCGATATTCGGCGTTTCATCGAACCATAATTTCATAAATATTTTGTGATCCAACACCCATTCTGTGTTGTCATTGATCTGTACTTGATGATACACCGGTGGGAAACGAGATTAGGTAAATTATTACAGGATACTTTTACTTGATTGCACCCATGTGCCTAACATATGCCACCACTATAGTGGATCATGCAGATTATGCACATTCGCTCAATAACCCATAGAATGCACCTAGTGTCTATAAATAGTTGATACCAATAACTGAGGAATTGGCAACTCATGCAAATCTTCTCCACCTCCGAACTAGAGATGACATTTGTAATTTTCCACGTTAGAGCCCTTAGCATCAGTTTGTAATATAACTGAACTTTTACTGACCAAACTACTGGAGCAATGCTGAATACTGTTCGTCCATCATTGTGACTTTGGTAGCTTCAGTTGATAATAGCATAGGTCTGTTAACAATGACCTACATGGCACTTGAGAGGTTGCAACTTTGCACGATGCCAGTTCCCCCACTTGCACAGCCGAATCACAGCTACTATATTGCCAATTACTCTTGATGAATAGAAGGCTGCTTTATAACAACAAGGTTGTTACAGGTTTCTATTAACTCCAATCTCTTGCTCCAGGGCGGAGTCATAGGTTAATTAATAGTTAAAGGTAAATCCCAATGACCAACAAGTCTATTTGGTAACAACTTAAATTCACTGGATGGATGAGGCCCAATTTCACAAATATAGTTTGAGGCTGAAACAGTTGATTTTAGCAAAATACAGTGTTAGAATATCATCCAGACAAGACAAAACAAGTGTTTTGAACTCTGAGTAGTCCAAGCACCGATTTTAGTAATTTAGTAAATACTCATGGTAAATAACTTAGCCCATTTTGCAAAGCTTTACAGTTATCATCACAGTTATCATTGCCCCACTCCTGATAATTTCAAATGTCTCCGGTGATCCTTGTAAATGGGAACTGCATAGAATGTATCTTTGAGATCCATATGAAAATCAGTTGTTAGTCAGTAACAAAGTTTCCTATTCGGAAAGGTTTAAACAGCACATGCGAGTTAAACAACATTCTCCATCATTAACATGTCTCCTGTCCAACCAGAGGAGACAATATTCTGGATTTAGTGTACACTAATATTACTGAAGCCTACAAAGCCTTCCCCCTCCCCCTCCCCCTCCCGGTTCAGTCTGACCACCTCTCTCTGTTCCTGCTCCCCAAATACATACCTCTCATCAGACGTGTGAAACCAACCGTGAGGCCAGTGAAGGTTTGGCCTGAAGGGGCTGTCTCTGTACTACAGGAGCAGTTTCAACAAACAGACTAGAGTCTGTTTGCCACTCAGGCCACCTTTGACTCTCAAGTGGACATTAACACATACACCTCATCCGTTTTGGATAAAATCAAATTCTGCACCGACAATGTCACAACCCACAAACAAATAAAGACCTTCCCTCATCTGAAGCCGTGGATGAGCAGAGAGGCCAGGCTCTCGCTGAAGGCTCGCGATGCCGCTTTTAGATCTGGCGACTCTGAGTGACCCAGCTCATCCAGGGCCAACCTGAAAAAGGGAATCAGGAACGCTAAACTCAAATACAAACGGCAGATCGAGGAGCATTTTCAAAACAACTCCGACCCCAGACACATGTGGCAAGGCATCAAGTCCATTACGAACTACAATAACGTTAATACCTGCCCCCCATTCAACGCCTCCCTTCCTGACGAGCTAAACTATTTCTATCCTCGTTTTGACCGGGACAATAAAACTTCTATGCTCGCTTTGATCCGGACAACAAAACACCAGCCATCAAAGCTGCCCCACCCCCGAATGAACAACCCCTCAGTCTCTCCACCTCTGCTGTACAAGGCGCACTGAGCAAAGTGAATGAGCACAAAGCTGCCGGCCCCGATGGCATCCCCGGGCATGTGCTGGTCAACTATCCCTGGTCTTCACTGACATTTTCAATCTGTCACTGGCCCAGGGTGTCATTCCTACTTGCCTCAAGACCTCAACCATTGTGCCAGTGCCCAAACAATCAGCGTCAGGGAGTCTCAACGATTTCCGCCCAGTGGCACTCACCCCCGTCATCGCGAAGTGCTTTGAACGGCTGATCTTGGCTCACTTCAAAGCCAGCCTCTCTCCCACACTGGACCCCCATTAGTTTGCCTACTGGCCTAACAGGTCTACAGAGGACGCCATATCTGCGGCCCTACAATCTGCCCTGACCCACCTGGACAACAACAACTCCTACATCAGGTTGTTGTTCATCGACCAGCTCCGCATTTAATACTGTCATACCCACCAGTTTGATCACCAAACTCAGCGGACTTGGCATCACCACCTCCCTCTGCAATTGGACACTGGATTTCCTCACCAACAGACCCCAGTCTGTTAGGATCAACAACCTCACCTTCTCCACTCTAACACTGAACACCGGCGTGCCACAGGGCTGTGTGCTCAGCCCTCTCCTCTACTCCCTCTTCACCCATAATTGCATCCCTATGTATGGTTCCAACGCCATCATAAAATTTGCCGATGACACCACGGTGGTCGGACTGACCAGGGACAATAACGAATCAGCCTATAGGGAGGAGGTCCAGAACTTGGCAGCCTGGTGTACCAATAATAACCTCGTCCTCAACTCAAAGAAGACGAAGGAAATCATCGTTGACTTCAGGAAGACCAGAGGTGGCAGACATACCCCCATCCACATAAACGGGACTGAGGTGGAGCGCGTCTCCAACTACAAATTCCTCGGGGTATATATCTCAGAGGATCTGTCCTGGTCCCTCAATACCACCAAACTGATCAAAAAGGCGCAGAAGCTGAGGAGGCTTAAGAAAGTTCACCTGTCCCCCCAGATCCTGTCCAACTTCTACCGCTGTACCATCGGAAGCATCCTGACCACCTGCTTCACGGTATGGTACAGCAGCTGCACAACAGCTGACAGGAAGGCACTGCAACGAGTGGTGAAAACTACTCAGCACATCATCGGTGCCCCGCTCCCTGCCATGGATGCCCTCCATCGCAAACGGTGCCTGTCGGGCCGGGAAAATCATCAAGGACCCCTCTCACCCTAACCATGGACTATTTGCCCTCCTCCCATCAGGGAGGCGGTATAGGAGCCTCAGGTCTCGCACAAGCAGGCTGAGGAACAGCTTTTTCCAAAACACCATTACCCTGCTGATCTCAGAGTCCCGACGCTAGCTATCTTCTATACTGTCCTATCTGTATATATTTATTTGCCTATGCACCAGTTTAATTCATCCAAATTGCACATATTGTTTAACCAGTATTTTTATTTTTACTATCTTGCACTCTGACCAGATGCTAAACTGCATTTCATTGTACCTGTATTCGTATTTGTGCAACGACAATAAAGTTGAATCAAATCACAATGAACAGGCCACGCCTGCCATCATTCCATGCTGCCTTGAATGACAACTCTGGCTCGAACCTGCCTCTAAAGGCAACTCTGGCCATAATTCTGAGCTTGCCTCGAAAGACAACTGTCCATATTTCCGATCCTGTCTCTAAGGCAATCCTGGCCATAATACTGAGCCTGCCTCAAAAGACAATTCTGACCCTAATTCCAAACCTGCTTGGAATGCTAGTATTGTGCGGTTTTACATGGTTAGATGCCGCTAAGTAGATGACAATGCCTTAACCATTTGTGTGTTGTACAGACAAGTGTAAATATTACCAATTTGTAAGTGGTCCACTTACCCCATGTTTCGGAAGTGCCAGACCCACCTACGTGCCTGGTCAACGTAATAATAATAATAATAATAAAATAATAATAATAATAATAATAATAATAATAATAATAATATATCTTTATTGTCATTGCACAGAGGTACAACAAGAGTTGGAATGCAACTTCCATCCGATGTAATAACTTAATTAGCTAAAAATTTAGACACCCAGAGAAACAAGATTAAAAAAAAAACAGTTAAGGGAGTATAAAGTGCAAATAGGTCTGTGCCGGTTCGATGTGCTACGTGACCATCCGAGGGAGACAGTTCATGGAGGGGCACTCAGCAGGACCGGTTCAGAGCAGCTATAGCTCTGGGGATGAATCTACAAGATACAAGATACAAGATACAAGATACATTTAATTGTCATTTGGACCCCTTGAGGTCCAAACGAAATGCCGTTTCTGCAGCCATACATTACAAACAAATAGACCCAAGACACAACAACACAACATAATTTACATAAACATCCATCACATCATTGTGATGGAAGGCCAAAAACACTTATCTCTCCACTGCACTCTCCCCCCCCACGATGTCATAGTCAAAGTCAAAGCCCCCGGCTGGCGATGGCGATTGTCCCTCGGCCATTAAAGCCACGCCGGGTGATGCGAGGTCGCACACCGGGTCTTGCTGTTAGAGCCCCCGGCGTGCGCTCGCAGAGTCCCGAGGCCATTCCAAGCCTCGCGTGGTGGTGCTGTAAAGGCCCCGCTCCAGGAGCTCTTCAACCCCGCAACTCGGGCGGGGGAAGTCGCCGTTGCGAGAGCCCTGAAAAGCGGTCTCCCTCCAGGGAGCCGCAGGCTCCCGGTGCCACCGTCCACAGACCTGCAGTTGGAGCCTCCGACTCTCCGGTAGCAGCAGCAGCAGCAGCAGCATCAGCGCTCCTCCACCGCTCCACCCGCTCCGGACTCGGCCAGCCCCGCGACGGCGACGGTGAGTCGTAGCACCAGAGTCCCCAGCTTCTTCCTGTTGGAGGCCGCTCCTCGTTGCGGCCCCAACGACAACGGAAACCCGACGAAAAAAAGGTCGGGTCTCCAGTGCAGGGAGAGATTTAAAAAGTTTCCCCCCCCCTCCCACCCCCCCCCCCCCCCCCCCCCCCCCACACACACACACCCCAACAAAAATAACAAAAACTACATTAAAACACAGACAAAAAATAATAAACCGCGGACAGACTGCAGAGGCCGCTGCTGACGAGAGTCGCGCCGCCCACCGCCCAATCTGTTCCTAAGTCTGCAGTTGCGGGCGTAGAAGACCTTGTAACGCCTGCCGGATGGTAGAAGTTCGAACAAACTATTGCAAGGGTGTGAGGAGTCTTTCAGATTCAGATTCAGATTTCAGATTCAAACTTTATTGTCATTGTGCAGTGTACAGTACAGAGACAACGGAATGCTTATGAATGCTTTATGAATGCTGACGGCCTTCCTGAGGCACCATGTATTGTAGATGCCCTCCAAGGCTGGTAACTGTGTCCCAATTATCTTCTGCGCTCTGTGGACCACCCGCTGAAGAGCTCTTCTCTCCGCCTCCGTGCAGCTGAGATACCACACAGAAATGCCATATGTTAGGATGCTCTCTGTGGTGCAGCGGTAGAAGGTTGTCAGCAGCTGTTGGGGCAGACCAGTCTTTTTCAGTGTTCTGAGGAATAACAGTAGTTGCTGTGCCTTCTTGACGGAGTTGGTGGACCATGTGAGGTCCTCCGAAATGTGTGTGCCCAGAAACCTGAAGCTGCACACTCTCTCCACACTGTCCCCGTTGATAAAGATTGGAGCGTATTCCCCATTATGTGACGTTCTGAAGTTGATGATCAACTCCTTGGTCTTAGAGGTGTTTAGAGACGGGTTGTTATCTGAGCACCAGTCCGGCAGGTTCTGCACCTTCACTCTGTAGTGTGTTTCATCACTGTTGGTGATCAACCCGATCACCGTTGTGTCATCTGCAAACTTGACAATGGTGTTGGTAGCGAATGCAGGAACACAGTCGTGTGTGAAGAGGGAGTGGAGCATGGGGCTCAGTACACGGCCCTGGGGTGTGCCGGTACTCAGGATGATAGTGGAAGACAGGTGCGGACCCAGTCTCACATGCTAGCGGTCGCTCAGTCAGGAAATTTAGGATCCAGTCGCATATCGACGAGCTGAGGCCCAGCTGGTGGAGTTTGGTGGTGAGCTTGGTGGGGATGACTGTGTTGAAGGCAGAGCTGTAGCATATGAAAAGCATCCTCACGTACGTGCCCTGTCTCTCTAGGTGAGTCAGGACAGTGTGAAGAGCCAGAGAGATGGCATCCTCTGTTGATCTATTTGCCATGTATGCAAATTGATGAGAGTCCAGTAGGCAGGGATGCTGGATTTGATGTGTGAGAGGACCAGCCTTTCAAAGCACTTCATGGTTACTGGTGTTAAGGCAACCGGACGGTAGTCATTCAGGATGCTGATTTTTCTCTTTTTCGGCACCGGCACTATGGTAGCTGACTTCAGGCACTTGGGGACCGTTGCCAGAGATAGAGACAGATTGAAGATCCTGGTGAATACCTCAGCCAGCTGTTCAGCACAGTCCTTAAGTACCCTTCCTTGGACTCCATCCAGGCCTGCTGCCTTGCGTGGATTGATCCTTCGCAGAGCGCACTGTACATCCTGTGAGCTCAATGTTAAGATCTGTCCCTCCACCATGGCCGGGGTTATTCCACTCCTGGTGGTGTTGCCAGTTTCCAAGCAGGCAAAGAAGGTGTTTAGTTCGTTGGCCAGTGTGATATCACTGTGGGGGCAGGCGGGGCTGCTCTTGTAGTCAGTGATGTCCCTGACACCCTGCCACATGCTTCTGGTGTTCGCGGTATTGAAGTGGTCTTCCACCCTTTGCCTGTAGATGTCTTTAGCCCTTTTGAGACCTTTGTTCAAGTGTGACCTGGCAGAACTGTATGCTGAAGTGTCACCAGATTTAAAGGCATTGTTGCGTGCCCTCAGCAGATTCTGTACCTCCTTGTTCATCCACGGTTTCCGATTTTGGAAAATCTTTATTTCCTTGTCCTTCCTTCCAGACCATCGCACATGCCCCATCTACACAAGTCTCACCTGCCCCTGCCTGGCCCTTCTTCTATCTATCTATCTATCTCTCTATCTATCTATCTATCTATCTATCTATCTATCTATCTATCTATCTATCTATCTATCTATCTATCTATCTATCTATCTATCTATCTATCTATCTATCTATCTATCTATCTATCTATCTATCTATCTATCTATCTATCTATCTATATCTATCTATCTCTATTATATATTAAAACTCTGTGGCTGCCGCCATCCGTCCGTCCGGCTGCCTTTCTGCCTTTTGATTTGTTTCCATCGTGTGATGTCACAATGCCCAATGCTCGCAGATGTCCAATCGGGATGGATCCATTTACATATGCCTTTGCACCAGCCCCAGCCCCTGGTGAACGTTCCATCGTGTGATGTCACAATGCCCAATGCCCAAAGACATTCTTGCCATAGGGTTAGGGTACAGAGAAGGTTAACCAGACATTCCTGGGATGTCAGGACTTTCATATGAAGAAAGACTGGATTGACTCGGTTTGTACTTGCTAGAATTTAGAAGATTGAGGGGTGATCTTATAGAATCTTATGTTTCTATGTTTCCCGCTCCTCACCCCACTCCCTCTCCCACCGATCCCTCTCTCCCCCACCACCCTTCACTCTCTACCCCACCCCCTTCCCTCTCCCCCCACTGCCTTTCCCTACCCCTCCCTCCCCACTCTTCCACTTCTCTCCCCCATTCCCCCTCCACTCTCCCTCCCCACTCTTTCCCCTCTCTCTCCCCCCACCCCCTCACCCCTTCCCCTCCCTCCTCCACATCTCTCTCCCCATCCCCCTTTCTCACCCCCTACCCACCCGCTCTCCTTTTTCCCTCCCAAATCTGTCCTGTATCCTCCTCCTCCTCTCCCCTCCCTCACCTCTTCTCACCCCCCTCCCCCCCACCTGTGTGTTTGGGGGGTGTTTAATGTGAGTGTGATGCCGCAGCCCCCCCACACCCCCCCCCCCCCCCCCCGGAAACGCCATTGGGGAAACAGACCCCAACGGGTCTGCACTCGGTCTAGTTATATATTAAAAGTCTGTGGCTGACGTCCGTCCGTCTGGCTGGCCTGCCTGACTTGTGGTTGTCAGCCTTTAATTCGTTGCTATGCCGAAACCAGACGCAGAATCGCTGAGATCTTTTCCATTTCGGTAGAGATTTCACTTTCCATTCCAAGTATCCACTCCTGATTCAATTTTGTCTTGTTTATGTACACATTTTTAATCAAATTCTTCTCCCCCCCCCCCCAATTATTAAAAAAAAAACTGGAATGTGGGCGAAGCTTCCATCGTGTGATGTCAAAATGCCCAATGCTCACAGATGTCCAATCGGAATGGATCCATTTACATTTGCCTTTGCAGCAGCCCCAGCCCCTCCCCCCCACCCCCGCAGCCGGTGTCGAAGTGCGTCATCATATATGTGGGAATAGAGAATGGGGATTGGGGGTGAAAGGGAGTGGGAAACAGATGGACTGTCCCTACCCCTCCCCCTTCCACTCTCCCTCCCCAATATTTCCCCCCTCTCCCCCCCCCCCCCCCTCTCTCCCTCCCTCCACACTCTTCCCCTCCCTCCCCTACCCCCATCTCCCTCCCCCCCTCCCCCACAACTTTCTTTCTCCCCTCCCCATCCCTCTCTCTCCATCCCCCATCCCTCTCTCCCCCTCCCCCATCCCTCTCTTCCTCCCCTTCTCCATCTCCCTCTCCTCACCCCTCTACCTCTCCTCCCCTCCTCTTCCCACCCCATCCCTCTCTCCCCACCCCTTCCCTCCCCCACCCCCTTCCCCCTCCCCACTCTTCCCCCTCCATCCACACTCTTCCCCCTCTACCCCCTACCCCATCTCCCTCCTCGCCTCCCTCCCATCTCCCCCACATCTCTCTCTCCCCTCCCCCACCCCCTCTCTCCTCCCCCTCTCCATCTCCCTCTCCTCAGCCCTCTCCCTCTCCCTCTCCTCCCCCTCCTCCTCCCACCCCCATCCCTCTCTCCCCCCCCCTGCCTTCTCTACCCCACCCCTTCCCTCTCTCCCCGCCCCCCTTCCCCGGATATTTGGACAAGAGACTCTGGAAACAAGAGGGAATCCGGTGAATGGGATCAATCAATCGAGCAATTCCTGTGCACAGGACTCGGGTAAGAATATTGACTATTACTATTACTCGGGCGATTGGGTTCTGTTGGACGGGAAGGTCTGACAGGGATGGGTAACTGGAACGGGCAAAGTAAGGGCCCGGGGAAAATGGCTCAAACTGGTGAAGAGCCGCACATTCCGCCTGATAGTCCATTGGGGCGGATGTTGCACGGATGGGGTGAGGGGGGGACTCAGGGTAAAAGTAAGAAAGTCATGATAAAGTATTGTTACTTTGAATGGCCAAAGGAACCCATAAGAGGAAGGGGTGAATGGAGGGACCAAGGTTGGGGTCCCCTGGGAAATAAAGAACAAGGATCAGGGGGATGGCACACCGGGCCATCCTGGTGTTATCATTGTCACAAAGAAGGACACTTTAAAAGAGAATGTCCAAAGATAAGGCATGAAGTACAATCGCACACACTGATGGAGGGATAGGGGGGTCAGGGGTTCCCCTCCTTGGGGTGTGTAGGACGTACACGGGAACCCTTGGTAAACTTAAAATTAGGTCCCCAAGGAGAAGACACGGTATTTATGGTGGACTCAGGGGCGGAAAGATCAAGTGTAACCAGGATACCGGAGGGAATGGGATTAGGGGAAAAGCAAGTCAACATCTCTGGAGTAGGGGGAAAGGTAATGACAGCTCCCGAGATAGAAGGAGTAATGGTAAGATATGAAAATCGAGAGGCCATGGAAGACTTAATCCTGGTGCCCCAGGCAGGAATTAATCTGATGGGAAGGGACTTACAAGTTCAATTAGGAATGGGCACAGCTCCCGTAGGTGGACAGATTATAGTACAGCTATATAAATTGACGACCGAAGATGAAGAAAGAATAGTCTCACAGGTGTGGGCAAGAGAGGGAAATAGGGGAGGGCTAAGAATACCACCTCTGAGGATAGCCTTGCGAGAAGGAAGTGAAGTAGTACAAGTAAGACAGTATCCGATTTCAATGGAAGGAAGGAAAGGGCTGCAGCCAATTATGGAAAACTTACTGAAGGATGGAGTATTGGAGAGTTGTATGTCCCCCTACAACACGCCAATACTCCCTGTAAGAAAGACTGACGGAACGTTCCGACTGGTCCAGGACCTAAGAGAATTGAATAGGGTAGTTAGGGCTCGACACCCGGTAGTCCCAAATCCTTATACCATAATGGGACGTATACCCCCTAACCATAGGTGGTTCAGTGTGGTAGATCTGAAAGACGCCTTTTGGAGCTGCCCCCTGGCTGAGGAAAGTAGAGACCTCTTTGCATTCGAGTGGGAAAACCCAGACACACTGAGGAAGCAACAGTATCGATGGACTGTGCTCCCTCAGGGATTTACTGAATCCCCGAACCTGTTCGGGCAAATATTAGAACAAGTATTAGAGGATGTTCCCAGGACCTATGGGACACAATTATTGCAGTACGTAGATGATTTGTTACTCTCAGGCGGAGAAGAAGAGCCAGTAAGGGATGCAACCATAACCCTCTTAAACTTTTTAGGGGAAAAGGGATTGAGAGTGTCCAAAAATAAACTACAATTTGTAGAACAGGAGGTTAAATATCTAGGACACCTGATTAGTGATGGGAAAAGGAGAATAAACCCCGAAAGAATAGCTGGGATCACCGGGCTGCCGATGCCAAGGAACAAAAAGGAAATCAGGAAGTTTCTCGGGTTAATTGGATACTGTAGATTATGGATAGACAATTACACCCGACAAGTCAAGTTCTTGTATGATAAATTGTGTGAGGAGACTGATAAAGTACAATGGGATTCTGAGAACCCTTACCAGGGAATCCCAGTGTTGCTGGACATATGGAACAATGTTACCTCTAGTGGACCGGCCCCTGAAGGACTGCTATGGATAAGGCATACTCGGTATTGCCAGTAAAATGGAGTGGAACTTGTTTAATTGGACTGGTACAACCAGGGTTTTTTCTGTTGACCACTGAGGAGGGGCGGTCGCTAGGAACACCCATCTTTGACGATCTACACTGAACGAAGAGAAGAATGGACATCGGAAAATGGGAAAATGATGAGTGGCCACCTGCAAGAATCATCTCATATTATGGACCAGCCACTTGGGCACAGGACGGATCCTGGAGCTACCGGACCCTAGTGTATATGTTAAATCGGATCATAAGACTACAGGCAGTGCTGGAAGTAATTACTAACCAGACTGCATCTGCACTAGAGATGTTGGCGAAGCAGCAGACACAGATGAGAACAGCGATATACCAAAACCGTTTGGCCTTAGACTACTTACTAGCCGAAGAGGGAGGAGTATGCGGAAAATTCAACCTCTCTAATTGCTGCCTAAACATAGATGACAACGGGCAAGCAGTAATGGATATATCAGAAGGAATCAGAAAAATAGCACATGTCCCGGTACAGAGATGGAACACAATCATGGGAGCAGGATGGTGGGATTACATCTTAGGAGGAGCCTGGTGGAAAGCGGTCTGACTGGTGATTTTATGGGCATTAGCTGCATTGATCATTATCCCCTGTTGTATACCATGTCTCAGGGTTCTTATAACTAGAAGTATAAACCAAATGCAGGCAGTTGTAGCCCCATGGGGGAGAAAGGGGGCGTCCAGAAGATAATGATAATGAGGCCGAGAGAGGACCCAGAGGAAAGAGAGATAAAAAGAATGTTATTAGCTTTGGAACAGCAGGAAGTCTAGGAATGGGGTTTAATACAGGATGCGTAGCAAAAGAAAAAGGGAGGATTGTGAGGGATAAGATGTTTAAACCACCATCATTGTGAGGGGCCGAGTGATTGTAGTCACCGACCTTGTGATGGGCCGAGTAGTTGGAATCACCAACCTTGTGATTCGAACAAACAGTCAGACCTTCAGAGCTGTTGATAACATTGTAGAATAACAAGATGAGGTAAGGAATGTAGCTGACAACACAGAAGCTATTCTTTAGGTCAAAGGCAATTAAGTAGGTAAGGGCAACAGCTACTGAGCATGCTTAATTAAATAAATGAATATTAACTTTACGTCTTTGGAGAAATATCAAGATTCCTTAATCATCTGAGGATGTACAGGTGTTGGTGGTCTTTGTTGGCCATGGGAACAAATGTGGACCAGGAAAAATTGTTGCCGATATTTGAATCTAAGAACTTAATACTCTCGAGCATCTCCACTTCAGCACCTTTGATTGAAACAAGGGTTTGTACTCCACCCCACTTCCTGAAATCAATGACCAGCTCCTTAATCAGCTTAGTTTGGTTTATTGCCACGTGTACCAAGGTATAGTGAAATGATTTTGTTGCGTGTTAACCAGCCAGTGGAAAAGCAATACATGATTACAATCGGGCCATTCACATTGCACAGTACATGATAAAGGAATAACTTTTAGTGCAAGGTAAAGCAAGTAAAGTCCAATCAAAGATAGTCTGAGAGTCCCCGATATGGTAGATAGTAGTTCAGGACTGCTCTCTGGTTGCGGTTGGATGGTTCAGTTGCCTGATAACAGCTGGGAAGAAACTGTCCCTGAATCTTGCTCATATTGAGGGAGAGGTTGTTGTCTTGACACCATGCTAGTAAACTCTCTGGAGGGAGAATTGATGGGGTCAGGTTATTAAAGAGAAGCTTTAACTGTTGGGGAACATGTCCATTAAACACAGCGACAAAGAGCAGCTGCGAACTCAAGGTTGCAACTGCTTGGGTGTTTGGTACATTCTAATCACCCTATGTAGATAAGCAAGCCTGTTTGTTTTGCAGTGCAGTGTGTTCTGTTTGAAAATGTTAGTTGAATGTCCCGTGTCTGTTGTCTGCCTGTCACGTTCAGTCTTCAATCCTTTCGTTGTAATTCCATAGTTTCTTTGTTTTGGTAGTTACTATATGATATGTTCAGTTTTAGTTAGGGTCTGCAGATGCTTTGCTCTGATGCCGTATAACCATTGTAACTGAATAAAAAGTTTACAACCCTAATGCTGGACTCGGCAAATCATTTAGAATTCAGTGACCCTGCTCTCTGTACTCCACCCTGTCATTGTTTGAAGTCAGCCTCACAATGGATACAAATACAGACACAAACACAAACACAATACTCTGGGTTGAGGCCACATGTAAAGGCCACATCAGGGCTTTAAGTGTTGTAGTTACTTTGGCTCCGTAAATTCTTCATCTCCTTAGGATGAATTGCTCCCGCTCCAGTTGTGTGTGGTGTGAGCTGATGCAGCTCATGTAGAAATTGTTGAGGCTTCTACAGATGAGGAAGGTCATGGATGGTTGGCTGGATGGGTAGATAGCCTGTGAGGTGGTGCACTGTGAGGTGGTCTTGTGAAGGCACTGATATTGGTTTGCATGCCTTCTGATGAGTGGAGGATTTTGCAGAGACAGAATTAATGCCATCTTGTCATTTCTTTCAGTAACATTTAACAGAACACGTACCAAAACCATTGTATTTATTATGGAGACATAAGGAACTGCAAAGGCTGGAATCTTGAGTAGAACTCAGAGTGTCCGAGTAACTCAGCGGGTCAGGCAGCATCAGAGGAGGGCATCGATAAACGAAGATTCTGGTTAGGATGTCTGAAGAAGAGTACCAACCCCAAGCGTTACCTAACCACCCCGAGTAACTAGAGCATTTTACCATATTTATTACGAAAGATAGACACAATATGCTGGAATAACACAACAGGTCAGGCAGCATCTCTGGAGAAAAGGACTACCTGTAGGTGACATTTCCGATCAAAATCATTCTACAGACTGAGAGTCGAGGGAAAGGAAAACAAGATATATAGATGGTGTAATAGAGAGACCAAAATGAATGAAAGATATGCTAATATAACAATGATCAAGGAAACTGGCCATTGTTAGTTGTGGGTTAGATGAAAAAGAATTATACAAACACAGATGTTGCTACAGTTTGTTTGGTGGCACTTGTATTGAATAGCAAGTTGAGTGAAATTTTCCCTTAAGCCAACTTTCAGCTAACATATTAAACAACACTTCTGGTGGGCAGTTCTTCAAGGGGGTCCTTTGTTGTTTGGCATGCACATCAATGATCTGGATGAAGGTGTGGTAAATTGGATTAGTAAGTATGCAGATGATACCAAGATAGGGGGTGTTGTGGATAATGAAGAGGATTTCCAAAGTCTACAGAGTAATTTAGGCCATTTGGAAGAATGGGCTGAAAGATGGCAGATGGAGTTTAATGCTGATAAATGTGAGGTGCAGGACAAATCAAAATAGGACGTACATGGTAAATGGTAGGGAATTGAAGAATACAGTTGAACAGAGGGATCTGGGTATAACCGTGCATAGTTCCTTGAAGGTGGAATGTCATATAGATAGGGTGGTAAAGAAAGCTTTTGGTATGCTAGCCTTTATAAATCAGAGCATTGAGTATAGAAGCTGGGATGTAATGTTAAAATTGTACAAGGCATTGGTGAGACCAAATCTGGAGTATGGTGTACAATTTTGGTCGCCCAATTATAGGAAGGATGTCAACAAAATAGAGAGAGTACAGAGGAGATTTACTAGAATGTTGCCTGGGTTTTAACAACTAAGTTACAGAGAAAGGTTGAATAAGTTAGGTCTTTATTCTCTGGAGCGCAGAAGGTTAAGGGGGGACTTAATAGAGGTCTTTAAAATGATGAGAAGGATAGACAGAGTTGATGTGGATCAGCTTTTCCCTTTGAGAATAGGGAAGATTCAAACAAGAGAACATGACTTCAGAATTAAGGGACAGAAGTTTAGGGGTAACATGAGGGGGAACTTCTTTACTCAGAGAGTGGTAGTGGTGTGGAATGAGCTTCCAGTGGAAGTGGTGGAGGCAGGTTTGTTGGTATCATTTAAAAATAAATTGGAAAGGCATATGGATGAGAAGGGAATGGAGGGTTATGGTATGAGTGCACGCAGGTGGGACTCAGGGAAAAAAGTTGTTCGGCACGGACTTGTAGGGCCGAGATGGCCTGTTTCCGTGCTGTAATTGTTATATGGTTATATGGTTATATGGGAGATGTTTTCACAGAGGAATTTCAGGTTCTCTGTCTAAAAAAGGGTCCCAACAGGAAATGTTACCAATTCTTTCCTTCCTCAGATATTGACGGACCAGCTGAGTTCCTCCAGTACTTTGTGATTTGCTTTTCTTTGTTTTCACCTCCTCCACAGTCAACAATGGATCATTGTGGGCTCCTTCACCATCGGTGCCGGATCTGATTTGTTCTGTATCTTTTCATACCTCTAGATTTCCTTCTCCGCTGACTGTCAGTCTGAAGAATGGTCCCAACCTGAAATGACATCTATTCCGTTTCTCCGGAGATGCTGCCTGTCCCGCTGAGTTACTGCAGCATTTTGTGTTAATGTTTGGAGTTAACCCTGTTCAGTGTTCTGCATTCAGAAGCGGTGCACCATTGAGGGGAAGAAAAGTGAGGAAACTGGGAAAAATCCTAACGGGAAAATTGTCTTCAGATCGAATCGTTTGATAATACTTTAGCAGCATGGTTCCCAAAGGCAGCTGTCGTGCCATTCCTCTGTGTAAACATCCCCCCTGAAGAACAGTGCCCATCAGAAGCGCTGTTTAATATGTTCGCTGAAAGTTGGCATGAGGGAAAATTTAACTCAACATGCTATTGAATCTAAGTGCCACCTAGCAAACATTTGTGTTTGTATAACTCGTGACAAAGAGCAGCTGTGACCTCAAGGTTGCAACTGCTTGGATGTTTGGTACATCCTAATCACCCTCTGTAGATAAGCAAGCCTGTTTGTTCTGCAGTGCAGTGTGTTCTGTGTGGAAATGTTACTTGAATGACCCGCGTCTTTTGTCTGCCTGTCACGTTCAGTCTTCAGTCCTTTCGTTGTAATTCCATAGTTTGTTTGTTTTGGTAATTATGATATGTTCAGTTTTTAGTTAGGGTCTGCAGATAGTTTAATGTTTGCTCTGATACCATAACACCATTGTGCCTGAATAAAAAGGTTTCAACCCCAATGCTGGACTCGACAAATCATTGATAATTCAGTGACCCTGCACTCTCTATATCCATCCTGTACTCCACCCTGTCATTGTTCGAGGTCTGCCTTACAATGGATGCAAACACAGACAGTAACACAAACACGGTACTCTGGATTGAGGCCACATGTAAAGGCCACGTCAGGGCTTTAAATGTTGTAGTTACATTGGCTCTGGGTATTCAAGGGTGCAAGGCCACCAAATCCAAGTGCAGTTTCATGCCACTTCAAGCAGGGTGCAAGGCCACCAAATCCAAGTGCAGTTTCTGTCACGTTCAGTCTTCAATCCTTT
Organism: Leucoraja erinaceus; assembly: GCF_028641065.1. NCBI lineage: Eukaryota > Metazoa > Chordata > Chondrichthyes > Rajiformes > Rajidae > Leucoraja > Leucoraja erinaceus. The sequence continues at coordinate 34,250,361 of NC_073392.1, forward strand.
CGTTGTAATGCCATAGTTTCTTTGTTTTGGTAGTTACTATATGATATGTTCAGTTTTAGTTAGGGTCTGCAGATGCTTTGCTCTGATGCCGTATAACCATTGTCACTGAATAAAAAGTTTACGACCCCAATGCTGGACTCGGCAAATCATTGAGAATTCAGTGACCCTGCTCTCTGTACTCCACCCTGTCATTGTTCGAGGTCTGCCTTACAATGGATACAAACACAGACACAAACACAGTACTCTGGATTGAGGCCACATGTAAAGGCCACGTCAGGGCTTTAAGTGTTGTGGTTAGTTTGGCTCTGTTAATTCTTCATCACCTTTGGCAGTCCGCCTGCATCAAGAACGAATTGCTCCCGCTCCAGTTGTGTGGGGTGTGAGCTGATGCGGCCAATGTAGAAATTGTTGAGGCTTCTACAGATGGGCAGGTGGTTGATGGAAAGCTGGGTGGGTAGATAGCCTGTGAGGTGGTGCACTGTGAGGTTGTCCTGTGAGGACACTGATATTGGTTTGTGTGCCTTCCGATGAGTTTGGAGGATATTGCAGAGACAGAATTAATGCCATCTTTTCAGTGCTTTTATCAGGACACATACTAAGACTGTTATATTTATTATGGAGACATAAGGAAGTGCAAATGCTGGAATCTTGTGTAGAACTCAGAGTGCCCAAGTAACTCAGTGGGTCAGGCAGCATCTGAGGAGGACATCGATAAGCAAAGTTTCTGGTCAGGAAGTCTGAAGAAGAGTACCAACTGCAAACATTACCTACCCACCCTAAGTAACTCTAACATTTAACTTTATTTATTACAAAAGATAGACACAAAATGCTGGAGTAACTAAACGGGTCAGGCAGCATCTCAGGAGAAACGGAATAGGTGATATTTCAGATTAAAATCCTTCTTTAGACTGAGAGGCAAGGGAAAGGGAAATGAGAGATATAGACAGTGTATTGGAGAGATCAAAGGAATGAAAGATTTAAAAAATGATGATCAAGGAAACTGGCCATTGTAAGCCGTGGGCTAGGATTTGAGTATAGGAGCAGGGAGGTTCTACTGCAGTTGTACAGGGTCTTGGTGAGACCACACCTGGAGTATTGCATACAGTTTTGGTCTCCTAATCTGAGGAAAGACCTTCTTGCCATAGAGGGAGTACAGAGAAGGTTCACCAGACTGATTCCTGGGATGTCAGGACTTTCATATGAAGAAAGACTGGATAGACTCGGTTTGTACTCGCTAGAATTTAGAAGATTGAGGGGGGATCTTATAGAAACTTACATAATTCTTAAGGGGTTGGACAGGCTAGATGCAGGAAGATTGTTCCCGATGTTGGGGAAGTCCAGAACAAGGGGTCATAGTTTAAGGATAAGGGGGAAATCTTTTAGGACTGAGATGAGGAAAACTTTTTTCACACAGAGAGTGGTGAATCTCTGGAATTCTCTGCCGCAGAAGGTAGTTGAGGCCAGTTCATTGGCTATATTTAAGAGGCAGTTAGATGTGGCCCTTGTGGCTAAAGGGATCAGGGGGTATGGAGAGAAGGCAGGAACAGGATACTGAGTTGGATGATCAGCCATGATCATATTGAATGGCGGTGCAAGCTCGAAGGACCGAATGGCCTACTCCTGCACCTATTTTCTATGTTTCTATGTTTCTATGAGTTATACAGACATACAGATGTTGCTGCAGTTTTCTAGGTGGAACTTGGATTAAATAGCATGTTGTGTGAAATATTCACTCATGCCAATGTCTAGCTAACGCATTAAACAGGGGTTCTGATGGGAACTGTTCTTTAAGGGGAGATGTTGTTACAGAGGAGTGACAAGGCAGTTACCTTTGGGAACCATGTTGGTAAAGTATTATCAGATGATTCAGTCTGAAGACGATTTCCATGTTGGGAATTCCCCCAGTTTCCTCACTTTCTTTCCTTAATGATGCACTGCTTCTGAATGCAGAGAGACACAAAATGCTGCAGTAATTCAGGGGGGCAGGCAGCATCTCCGGAGAGAAGGAATAAGTGATGTTTCGGGTCAAGACCCTTCTCCATTTTGAGTGTCGGGAGAGGGAAACCAGAGGTATGAAAAAGAACAGAACAAATCAGAGTCAGCACCAATGGCCAAGGAGCCCACAATGGTCCATTGCTGACTGTGGAAGAGGTGATACAAAGGAAAGCAAATCGCAAAGTGCTGGAGGAATTCAGCTGGTCAGGCAACATCTGAGGAGGGAATAAATAGGCATAATTTCCTGTCGGGGCCCATTTTTAGAATGAGAACCTTAATAACAAGTGTTCAGACCTGAAACGTTGCTTGTCCATCTCCCCCCATAGATGCTGTCTGCTCTGCTTAGTTGATCCAGCACTTTGAACTTTGCAGCCCAGACCATCACACAAACCAACCTCCCTTCTATTGACTCCATTTATACATCACCTCTGTAAGGCCAGCAGCATATTCAAGGATAGAGGCAACCTGGTCACTCCCCCTTCTCCCCTCACCCATCAGGCAAAAGGTATAGAAGTGTAAAAACGCCCACCACCAGATTCAGCTCCTGACAGTTTCTTCCCAGCTGTTATCAGGCAATTGAAACATGCTACCACCACCAGAGAGCAATGCTGAACTACATCCTACCTCTTTGATGATCCTCGGACTATCCTTGGTCGGACTTTGCTGGCTTTACCATGCACTAAACGTCTTTCCCTTATCGTGTATCTATACAGCGCAAATGGCTCCACTGCAATCATGTATTGTCTTTCTGCTGATTGGTTAGCACGAAACAAAAGCTTTTCACTGTACCTCGGTACACGTGACAATAAACTAAACTGATCTTCTTGTCCCACTATTTTATTGCTCCATTACAAAAATCACTCAAAGTATACCAACTTTGAAGAAGTTCTCCTCCTGTCTGAAGAAGGGTCCCAACCTGAGACGTTGCTTGTCCATTTCAATACACAAATGCTGCCTGGCCCGCCAAATTCCTCCAGCACTTTGTGTTTTGGTCAATATTCCAGCTTCTGCAGCTCTGTGTGCCTCCTGTTGCTCAGTGTTTCGCATCGATAACTGTAAAATAGTTTGTGAATTAAGTATTGAAACCCTCAACTAACCCATGCTTTTCGGTAGGATTAAATATAACTATGAAATGCTCCAAACCGCATGCATGAGCACTTGTTATGATTGAATAATTGTCAAATTAACCAAATTAACATCTAATAAATCCCTTTAGGAACGCGTTGACTGAGCCTAACTTGCCCCTGTGTTTCGCAGTCACAATCTAGGTATGTTGGAAAGCCTACCTGAAGCGTCACTGAAAATCTGTCCCAGTCCGTGTGCGCGATTTTGGCGCCGTTTAGAGGGGGGCGGGTTTAAAACGCGATTTTCCCTAGGCTGTTCAAATCGAGCTTGTTCAGCCTAGTTAATTATTAACGGAAAATCGCTGGAAGATTCCGTCGCTTTAGCTATTATTACTTTTAAGGGCTTTATCTAATTGTTATAGTTGTTTAAAAATTAACCTCTAAACCCGCGACCGCCCGCAACCGGCCGGATCTCATACAGGGAGATCCAAACGGAAGGTAGGCTGTTTATTTTTACATTAAAAAGGGCTTCTTAAGATCCCTTTATACAAAGTTTAATGTTGCGAGTAGCTCATTTGGGCCCCATTATATCCCGCAGTATTTTTCTGGGCATTTTAGGGCATAAATCCACCGCAATGTGAACGTTCTAACCAGCGCGTTCACAGGATCCCACTAGAAAGCTGATTTAAATTGACTTTAATTTACAGCAATTGAACACTAAATTCCTTCCATTTGGCCTATAAATTGATGTAAATGAGATTTAAAAATCATGTTTTATTGTGAATTATTTGTGAATATTATTTGGACACTTAGGCTATTTAAAAATGTTAATCATTTATTAAGAAATGGATAGATGTTTAGATCTAGTAATTGAAGTTTGAAATTAGCTACAATTGGGTAACTAACTAATTATATGCTTTAATTTCTGGTTATCCAAGTAAGATTGTTTTATATTTGTTTCAGAATGCTTCAAGCTATGATAACTGAAAATTTCATTCAGTTCTATTAATTTTTAAGAAGGTTATGGGCTTTTGACTGTCCACGATCACAGCTTTTTTGTTATGTCCATAGAAAATCAATAGGGAACAAGATGCTAATTTCCGAGTATGAAAATGGCCATAACTGTTTAAATACTTGAGATATGAAAGTGATTTAGGTATCAAATTAAACATCTTTTTATGCTTTATCTGATGAGATAAATTGTAGACTTGATTTTTTTTAATCTCAAAATTTTGTAACATTGCTACATAATCTAACAATTTTCCCGCAAAACAAGGCATTTTTTTCACACTATATTTTTAAACTATCGAGGTGGAAGGTTTACTTTCAGGAATTTTGGGTTTTTGGAAGAGCTAAGTTACACAAAAAAAACACGTCGCAAGCAGAAACTGGCTGAATAAACTCTCTGGAAACTCAGGCAGTCCACAACAACATGAGCGCAAGATTTTCTCTTCATCCCGTTCTCAAAACCCTTATGAACAGGTGAAATATTTGGACCGGTGCCACGGTGGAGAGGGTGGCTGTCGCTTTAATAAAATGCTGGCGCCTCAAACCCTCTCGAAAAATGATCTTGCTTCTGTCAGTTGTTTTTTTAAGGGATTGTATTCAGTGCCCGGTCATAGATATGTCGTGTCCCCCCCACACACACTATCTCTCTCTCTCTCTCTCTCTCTCACACGCACACACAAACACAACTCACACGGATCTCGTTGGATAGCCTTCTAGGACACACCTTCAACTGACGTAGGAATCTTACAACAGAAGCAAGCACACAGCGCATCGAACCATCTGCAGGAACCTTTCTGACCCTCTGCTACCACGGGGCTCGGCCGCTGTCAGGATGGGCTGGGTGAGCGCGTTCTTGCTCCTCGTGGTCATTGGGAAAGTTTGGACCATTTGCCAAATACCCCCATCCAGATCCGGGGGACCGCAGAGTGATCTGAGCCGAGCCAAGCAGGCCGATACAATCGTCTATGGCAAGGTGTTGGCCATCTACAAGGATGCCCACAGCGGGATCAGGCACTACTTCACGCCAAACACGTATTCGGCGGAAGTGCAATTGTTGTGTAACCCATCTTCACACAGTTCGAAGTTGGGGGCGACTGGGTCCAGGTTTAACCTGACTAGACTGGGCCACGTCTTCTGTCGCCTCTACTCCGCCGAAGTCATTGAAAACAACAGCTATTATTTCTTCATCAGGTATGACGGTGGGGGCAGTAGGTGAATGGCGGAGGGAAGGTCATATATGGTCGCTGGGTGGGGGGGGGGGGGGGGGGGGGTGCTTCATTGTGCCAAGCCAGCACCCCGAAAGGTGGACTTTATTTGATCTACACCGCCGACAATTGCATTTATATCGATCCTATTTGCAATCGCACCTTAAAACCAATTTAACACAAAAAGCTGGAGTCTGACCCTAAGCGGCACCCATTCCTTCTCTCCAGAGATGATGCCTGTTCCGCTAAGTTACTCCAGCTTTTTGTGTCTATCTTTGGTTTAAGCCAGCATCTGCACTTCCTTCCTTCCTACACCTTAAAACCAGGTAGTCTCAATGCAAGACTGAATGTGCAGGTGGGAACTGCAGATGCTGGTTTACACCGAAGATAGACACAGAAAGGTAGAGTAACTCAGCGGGACAGAGAGCATCACTGGAGAAAAGAAATGAATAGGTGACATTTTGTGGGTGGAGAACCTTCTTCAGATGTGGATTGTGCTCGAGTGGTGATAGGGAACCCAGCCAAAGCCTAAAAGTAGAGACATGGAATAAAGCAGCAAGGATACCCAAGTATCAGGAACTTGATTGCTTATGTTATAGCGTAAACCCATCATTGTAACAAAATAATTGAATCTACTGTTAACAAAGTTAGACTTGTGGATAAGCATCACATTCTGTTTGTTGCTTAATTAAGTCTTTCTGAGTCCCATTCTGTGCAAGACCTTGTTTTACCTTTTGTCGGGTTTCAGCTCAGGACCTCATTTATTGTTATTCAAGTTTCTGTAACTAAAACCACATTTTACTGTCAGGTTCCGAGATACACTAATAGACTACCTGTGGTCCAATACTTTAAAGATTGGCATCACATTTCAGTCTGTCGCATTACTTTCCCAAGGGTAATGGTACTTAATGGATCACGTTTTTAGATGTTTGCATCAAATCTTCAGATGTTGCTGGATTTCCATCATTGGTAAATTGCAATGGTATCCATGTAAATAAATGGTGACAGAAAGTGTCCAAAACAAGCCATCAGAAATCAACGGGCTTATGACTTCATGACTCCTGGCAGCTCCCAGGTAAGAGCATCCACTGGTTATCTTAACATTAGTCTTGTAGTGATCTAGTCAGTGCATCGGTTAGATTCCATGGTGATTATTTTGATGAATCAGAGAATTATACATATTTATAGTATGGTGTGGACCGGAGAAATTCAGCTTAGTATTTCCATCCTGACCTAAAAAAATATCAATTTTGGTTAATCAAAATTTTCAGCTCATTGTAGATGGATGAGGGTTACAGTTCATCTAGAGCGCCTCCTGGGATTTCAAAGGTTTAAGGGTTTCAAAGGCCTTTTAATGTCATGTACCAATTAAGGTACACTGATATGCGAATACAGCCACACGAATTAAAAAAAGCAGCATGACACACAACTATATAAAAGTTAACATAAACATCCACCACAGTGAATTCCCCACATTCCCCACTGTGATGTAAGGCAAAAAAGTCCAAGATTCATCCTCTTTATTCTCCCGCAGCCAGCGGATGAATAATCCATCGGGGTGAGACGAAGCTCCCGCGTTGGGGCGGTCGAAGCTCCTGTGGCTTGGTGTTCCCGAAGTCGGTCTCTGACCAGAGACCACGAGCACCATGATGTTAAGTCTGCAAGCACCAATGGTTGACGTTCCGAGCTCGATCCCTGGCAAAGGAATCGCGGGCTCCCCAATGTTAAAGTCCCGTGACTCTCCGCGGTGGAGCTCTCAAAAGTCGGTCTCCAGCAAAGGCCACAGTGCGGACGCAGACACGATACAAAAATAAATTGCGTCGCCATTGAGTTAAGAGATCAGAAAAAGTTTCCCCCAACCCCACCCACCACATAAAACAAGCTTAAGAACACTAAAGTCATATATTTAACACATACTATTAAAACACAAAGGAGGAAGGGACTGATAGACAGAATGTGTTACTTGCAATGAGCGTTTCTGCCTCCGCCAGACTTTCTGGTTATAAATTCCAGATCCACATTACCCGTTGATCAAAAAGTAAGTTCTTCAACTACTCATTGATTATTCTCCTGTTAAACTAACGGGCCTGTCCCACTTAGGCGACGTTTTAGGCGAGTGCAGGAGACTCTGCGCACGCCACATGGTCGCCACATGTTCGCTGGTAGCCTTCGGTGAGTCTCCTTCATGGTCTCGAGGAGTTCCCGGAACTAGTCGTGGCCTCACTATGGTCGCCGCCAGGGTGAAAATCGATAATCCTGTAGTCATAGGTGCAATTGTATTGGGCTCGCCATGTAGTTATGGGTGGTTGAGGTAGTTGTAGGCAGTTTTAGTTAATAGCCTTTGCTGACCAGTCATTTTCATTGGCTCAATGGGGGAAAAAAACGTAAGCACGAATTTTCAGAACCAAGGATAACCGACCGGTAATGTTAAATGCCCACCAAACTTCACAGCTTTGTAGCTCTGGCTTCTTCCCGCCCCATCCCCACCCCCACCCTCACATCAGTCTGAAGAAGGGTCTTGACCCGAAACGTTGCCTATTTCCTTCACTCCATAGATGTTGCCTCACCCGCTGTGTTTCTCCAGCATTTCTGACTACTGTACACTGTCCTAGCTATCTTAACCTTCCTGTTCACCGCGGTTTGTGTCTGTATCGTCTTGGCTTTGCATTCCCCCACTTTGTCCCCCACTTTCCCTGGTCCCCGCCTTTGCGATGTGTTTGTGCGTGTGCTCCACTCTGACAGTCACCGTTCCAGTTCCTGGTTTTTCAGGTGAGTGCCGTGAACTTGACAGTCGCCGGCAGTCCGCTGAAAAATCGCCTAAGTGGGACAGGCCCTTTAAGCTTATCTCTTTCCTTACTTTTCGCACAGATAAGGAAAATGGGTGCTTCCTACTCAGCCTGTATATCCTTCTCATATTTGTAAACACATTGATTACATCTCCCCTCAGTCCTCCTTGCCATATTAGCCAGGTTAATCCCTCCTCAACACCTATAGTTTGGTGACTAGAACTGTTTAGCCTAACTTCAGCTGTGGCTTCAGCATTGCTTTACACAGTCCCATTTTAACCATTCTGTGTTTTAACTTTATAAATCTTCCTAATCCACTTATCTGGCTGTTTTACTACCTTCAGAGAGCTGTGGACATACACTCCAAGATTGGAGTGGCTGAAAAGCATCTTTACCCGAAACACCACCCATTCCTTCTCTCTAGAGATGTTGCCTGTCCCAGTGAGTTACTCCAATATTTTGCGTCTATACTCCATGATTGTCTGTTAATTAGGGCCTTCATCATTTATTATCTGTCTTCTCTTCATTTGTTCTTCCTCCCTATATACGTTCTCACACTATTCCAAGCTAAATTCCATTTTCCTCCTTTTGGCCCCTCTTCTCACTCCCCCTCCGCTCAGATGAACAAACATTGAGTTCCCCTGGTCCTCACCTTTCACCCCACCAGCCTCTACATCCAACGCATTATTGTCTGACATTTACGCCATCTCCAAAGTGTTCCAACCATCAGGCACATTCTTTCCAATATCCACCCCTTTATACCTACTGCTCAAACCATTCCCTCTGCAGCTCTTTGGTTCACTCATTCCTTTCTACCCAACCACTCTCTGCAGATACTTTCCCCTGTCATAACGATCCAGGTAACACAACAGTCCTTCCAGTTGAGGCAGAGGTTTGTGTGCAGCTCTTATAACCTCATCTACCACATCCGGCGTTCCCGATGTAGTAGATGGGGTTGGAGGAGGTTCAGGTGAACCTCTGCCGCACCTGGAAACAGTCATGGCCATCCGAAGCGGGGGTGCGCTGGGCGCAACTGCACCCCCCTTTTTTTCCCCCCAGAGTAAGAAAAAATCTCTAGAATTTTTTTTTAAATCGGAGCGCAATCAGCATTTCCAATTTGTTGGAAATCGCCCGAAATTCTGGCTCCGGCCGCTGGGGGAGAAACAAATGCGCCCATCCGCGCCTGCGCAGTTGGGGAAGCGACACAAAATGGCGCCGTCTATCCACGCGTGCACAGTGGGCCCGGGCGGGATTAGACTACCATTTGGCCTTCACCCATGCCTCGCGTCTACTCCAGGTAAGTTGTGGAATGGGGGGGGGGGGGGGAGGGTGGCGGCGTCTGCCCGCCCGGTCCAATGTTTCCATCCGCGGCGCCGGAGCCTCGCGATCGGCCAGCCTGGCGACCAGGAGACCGTCCTCCCGTCGCCGGGCGGGAGCGGCTGTGACCTCGACAACAGACACCGCTGCGGCGGGGCCCAAACCTTCTTCCACCCGCGTCCTTTTCTCATCTCGGTCCTAAAGGATTTCCCCTCTATCCTTAAGCTGTGACCCCCTTGTCCTGGACTTCCCCAACATCGGGAACAATCTTCCTGCATCTAGCCTGTCCAACCCTTTAAGAATTTTGTACGTTTCTATAAGATCCCCCCTCAATCTCCTAAATTCTAGCGAGTACAAACCGAGTCTATCCAGTCTTTTTTCATATGAAAGTCCTAACATCCCAGGAATCAGTCTGGTGAACCTTCTCTGCACTCCCTCCATGGCAATAATGTCCTTCCTCAGATTTGGAGACCAAAACTGTACGCAATACTCAAGGTGTGGTCTCACCAACTGCAGTAGAACCTACCTGCTCCTATACTCAAATCCTTTTGCTATGAATGCTAACATACCATTCTATACTCAAATCCTTTTGCTATGAATGCTAACATACCATTCGCTTTCTTCACTGCCTGCTGCACCTGCATGCCTACTTTCAATGACGGGTGTACCATGACACCCAGGTCTCGTTGCATCTCCCCTTTTCCTAATCAGCCACCATTTAGATAATAGTCTGCTTTCCTGTTTATGCTAGCAAAGTGGATAACCTCACATTTATCCACATTATACTGCATCTGCCATGCATTTGCCCACTCACCCAGCCTATCCAAGTCACCTTGCAGCCTCCTAGCATCCTCCTCACAGCTAACACTGCCCCCCAACAACAGGAAATCACTTGTCGTCAAGTCAAGGTAAGTCAAGTCTATTTGTCACATACACATACAAGATGTGCAGTAAAATGAAAGTGGCAATGCCTGCGGATTGTGCAAAACAACGGAACAGGTGCTCCTGAATGTATATTGCCATTTACCACTACTTCTACTAATGCAAGGGCATTCGTTGGCCTTGCCCTGTAAACCAACTCTGGTTCCGCAAATCCTGTCATGCCACCCCCCTTTTTGAAAAGCTTCGTACGGGCCTGACTTGGGTCCTTGAATGGAGTCAAGGGGGGAGGTAAAGCGACAAGTGTAGCATTTTGTGCGGTTGCAAGGGAAAGTGCCTGGAGAACGGTGGTTCGGGTGGTAAGGGATGAATTGACCAGGGAGTTACGGAGGGAGCGGTCTCTGCTGAAAGCAGACAGGGGAGGAGATGGGAATATGTGGCAAGTTGCGGGATCACGTTTGAGGTGGCGAAAATGTTTGAGGATTATTTGTTGTATGCGACTGCTGGTAGGGTGGAAGGTGAGGACAAGGGGGAGTCACGGGGTATAGATGAGACCATAGGTACACAGAAATGCTGAAGAAACTCAGCGGGTGCAGCAGCATCTATGGAGTGAAGGAGATAGGCAACGTTTCGGGCCGACACCCTTCTTCAGAAAACGGAATAGAAGAGAACATGCTGACAGCCTGGCGCGCTGATCTCCACAAGGCTGAGGCCTCACGCCAACTCTTAGACACCTGCTCCTAGTTATCCTTGGACCCCACAGACGAGCACCTGACCACTATCTCTAGCACTATAAATTACTTCATCAACTCCGACTCCCTGCCCTCCCAAGCCTCCAACCTCATCGTTCCCCAGGCCCGATTTTACCTTCTCCCCAAAATCCACAAACCTGACTGTCCTGGCATAACCATTGTTTCTGCCTGTTCATGTCCTACCAAACTTATATCTATATACCTCGCCCCAATCCTATCCCCTCATGTCAAATCCCTCACTACCTATGTTCAAGACACATCACACGCTCTTCCTCGACTCCAGGAATTCCGTTTTCTAGGCCCCCATTCCCTCATTTTCACCATTGATGTCCAGTCACTCTACACCACCATCCCCCATCAGGAGGGTCTCAAAGCCCTCCATTTCTTCCTCGACCGTAGAACCAACCAATCCCCGTCTACCAATACTATCCTCTGCCTAGAGGAGCTGGTCCTTACCCTTCATAACTTTTCGTTTGACTCCTCCCATTTCCTCCAAATACAAGTTGTAGCTGTATTGCGCCTGGGCCCAAGCTATGCCTGCCTCTTTGAAGGGTACGTCGAACAATCCTTGTCCGAGGCATACTGTGGCCCTATCCCTGAACTCCACCTCTGCTACATCGTCGAATGCATTGGTGCTACCTCCTGCACCCACACACAACTCACTGACTTCATCCATTTCATCACTAACTTCCATCCGACACTCAAATATACCGGGACCATTTCCGACATTTCCCTACCATTTCTTGACCTCACTTTCTCCATCGCAGGTGATAGACTACTGACCGATATCTATTATCAACCCACTGACTCCAATGGCTATCTGGACTACACTTCTTCCCACCCTGCTTCCTGTAAGGACTCCATCCCCTACTCCCAATTCCTCCGTCTACGCTGCATCTGCACTCAGGGTGAGGTGTTCCACACCAGGGCATCGGAGATGTCCTCATCCGTCAGGGAACGGGGGTTCCCCTCTTCTACTATAGATAAGGCTCTCACCATCTATATAGGGCCTCTTCTATACCCCGCGACACTGCTTTCACTCCCCATCCCTCCACTCATAACAAAGGCATAGTCCCCCTTGTCCTCACCTTCCACCCTACCAACCGTCACATACAACAAATAACCCTCGAACATTTTCGCCACCTCCAAATTGATCCCACCAGTTGCCACATCTTCCCATCTCCTCCCCGTCTGCTTTCCACAGAAACCGCTCCATCCGTAACTACCTGGTTAATTCGTCCCATCCCACCTGAACCACCCCCTCTCCGGGCACTTTCCCTTGCAACCGCAAGAAATGCTACACTTGTCGCTTTACCTCTCCCCTTGACTCCATTCAAAGTTTCCAGGTGCGGCGGGTTCGAATCCGTCCTTTCTGCCCTGGGCCTCCTCCATGGCCAGAGTTAGGATCACCGTATATTGGAGGAGCAGCACCTCATATTTTGCTTGGGCAGTTTGTACCCCAGCGGTATGACCATTGACTTCTCTAATTTCAGATAGTCCCTACTTTCTCCTCCCCTTCTCAGCTCTCCCGCAGCCCACTGGCTCCTCCTCTTCCTTTCTTCTTCCCGCCCCCCCCACTCCCCACCCTGACATGAGTCTGAAGAAGGGTTTCGATCCGAAACGTCGCCTATTTCCTTCGCTCCATAGATGCTGCCTCACCCGCTGAGTTTCTCCAGCATACCACGTTCACTGTTTAGTCTTCCGGTTTAAGATAATTGAGATGCACACCAATATCGATTTAAGCTAGAAATTCTAACGCATCATAATGTACATGTTAAATCGTCATTGCAGTTTTCACCATAAGCCAACACAGAAAACTTTGTTAGCGTCTGAGAAATGGGAATGGGCAATTTTCTATTGGAATTGGTTATTGGTGTCACTTGTGCAGGGATACAGTAAAAACTTTGTTTTGAGTGTGTCTAGACAAATCTTGAGTAAATCAGGTACAGGTGCACAACCTTTTATCCGAAGATCCAAATAACGAAAACCTCTGAATAGCGGACATTTTTTCAGTCCTTGAAGAAAGGTCCTTGAAAACGTTCACCGAGGGCGGCCCGCAGAGGTGACAGCGGAACCTCCGGTCGGTCCTCGAATAAAGGGGAACTAAATCCCCATTCATAAAAGAGAAGGTGAGGGTACATTGCGCGGGAGAGTAGGAATCCCAAGACAAAGTTGAGTGAGCGTTTACCGAGGGTGGCCCGCAGAGGTGACAGCGGTACCTCCGGTCGGTCCTGGAAGAAAGGGGAACTAAATCCCCTTCATAAAAGAGAAGTGGAGGGTATATTGCCTGGGAGGGTATATCGCCTACCTGGAAGAAACCAGACATTTTTTCCAGGATGTCGTCTGCACACCAAAGCTCACGTTTGGCGCCAAACGCACGTCGCCTCTGCTGCACACGGATATAAGTGTGAAAATGTCGCCTTAGGCCGCCTAAGGGCATGTAGCCCCGCTAGGGTGACACGAGTGCGAGAGGTGATTCAATGCTGCGGTCACATTTACAAATTCAGGAATCCATTCAACACACTGCATTTCATACAGACATTTATTCTGCAAGAAAAAAACTCCATTGAAGACTCAAACTCGCAACCGAGGAACTGCCGGGATCAAGGCGCAAACTCGCGACCTTGTGGATATGAGCCGAGCACTCTACCACTGAGCCAGCCATTAAAATCTAAAAAAATTCCATTCCGAAGGCCGACAAATTCCGAATTACGAAAAGTGTCTGGTCCCAAGGCTGTCGGATAAAAGGTTGTGCACCTGTAATACTAAAGAGAAAATAAACAAAGTGCAAAATATAGTTTTACAGCTCCAGAGAAAGTGCAGATTAAAAAAACTAAAGGTACAGCAACGAGTTTGATTGAAGCAACGGGAATTCATCCTTCGCATATCCGTTCAAGAATCTGATAACAGTCTGATGCTGCTTTCTTTCAAGCTTTTGTAACTTTTGCGCATTGAGGGAGAGGGAGGCGGCGGGGGGAGAGAATCATTGGTGCTCAGAATGGTCTTTGTTTAAGTTGGCTGTGTTCCTGAGGCAGTATGAAGCATAGATGGAGTTAATGAGAAGGAGACTTATTTGAGTGATGCACTGGGTTGTGTTCTCAACTTTCTGCAATTTATTGCAGTTTTGGACAGGGTGGATGAGTGTTTGCCAAATCAAGTTAAGGGCCTGTCCCACCAGCATGCGATTGCATGCGTCTAGCGCGACCAAAGAAAAGTGGAGTTTGCGGTAAGCATGCGCTAAGTACGCGGTAAGTACGCGTAAATTTTGCGCAAAGTTTGCGCGTAATGTAATTTATGTCAAACTCACCAATCAGCTAGGCAGGAGGCGGGCCGACTGAATTTGGACGTCGCATGGCGTCGGACGGTGACGTCATCATGCAACGGCATGCCGAGTGGTGACATCATCGCACAACGCCACATGCTAGTATGCCATCACGACGCTGCATATGGCGTCAAGATGCTGCGTACGAAGTCGAGACGCTGTGTACGCCCATCGAGGCACTGCGTATGGCCTCAGTGCGGCTGGGGGCCAACAGGCTGTTGTCGCGAGTGATTTTCGGACAGTGCAAGATTTTTGGAGCCCCGCGCGATGTCGGGACCAGCCCCGCACAACTCCGTACACCTCCGCCAATCGAAGTGGGACCGGCCCGGCGAGGCCGCACGCCTCAAGCGACCACGTTTGGTTGCGCTAGATGCATGCTGGTGGGACAGGCCCTTTAAGATGCATTTGAATTTGATGCTTCCTATGGTATATCTAAGAAACTGATAAAAGTCTTTGGAGAAATACCAAGATTCCGTAATCATCTGAGGATGTACAGGTGTTGGTGGGCTTTATTGGCCATGGCAACAATGTGGACCCAGGAAAAATTGTTGCCGATATTTGAATATAAGAACTCAATACTCGAGCATCTCCACTTCAGCACCTTTCATTGAAACGAGGGTGTGTACTCCATCCCATTTCCTAAAATTGTTGACCAGCTCCTTAATCAGTTCAGTTCAGTTTATTGTCACGTGTATTGAGGTTCAGTGAAATGCTATTGTTGCGTGTTAACAAGTCAGCGGAAAAATGATGATTACAGCGGAAAAACATGATTACAATCGAGCCTGTGGCAGTGAACACATGATGAAGGATTAACGTTTAGTGCAAGGTAAAGCCAGTAAAGTACGATCAAAGATAGTTCTGGGGTCCCCGATGTGGGATATAGTGGTTCAGAACTGCTCTCTGGTTGTGGTAGGATGGTTCAGTTGCCTGATAACAGCTGGGAATAAACTGTCCCTAAATCTTGCTCATATTGAGGAAGAGGTCGTTGTCTTGACACCATGCTAGTAAACTCTCTGTAAGGAGAATGGATGGGGTCAGGTTATTAAACAAGTCGTCAACTGCTGGGGAACATGTCCATTACATACAGCACCAAAGAGTAGCTGTGAGCTCAAGGTTACAACTGCTTGGGTGTTTGGTACATCCTAATCACCCTATGTAGATAAGCAAGCCCGTTTGTTCTGCAGTGCGGTGTGTTTTGCGTGAAAATGTTAGTTGAATGTCCCGTGTCTTTTAGCTGCCTGTCACGTTCAGTCTTCAGTCCTTTAATTGTAATTCCTTTGTTTTGGTAATTGTGATATGTTCATTTTTAGTTAGGGTCTGCAGATAGTTTAATCTTTACTCTGATGCCATATAACCATTGTGCCCGAATAGAAAGTTTTCAACCCCACTGCTGGACTCGACAAATCATTGAGAATTCAGTGACCCTGCACTCTCTATATCCATCCTGTACTCCACCCTGTCATTGTTCGAGGTCTGCCTTACAATGGATGCAAACACAGACAGTAACACAAACGCGGTATTCTGGATTGGGGCCACATGTAAAGGCCACGTCAGGGCTTTAAATGTTGTAGTTACATTGGCTCTGGGTATTCAAGGGTGCAAGGCCACCAAATCCAAGTGCAGTTTCATGCCACTTCAAGCAGGGTGCAAGGCCACCAAATTGAAGTGCTGTTTCATGCCATTTCAAGCAGGGTGTAATGCCATCAAACTCGGGTCCAGGTTCCTACCACTTCAAGCAGGGTGCAAGTCCACCACATTCAAGTGCTGTTTCTGACAACTTCAAGCAGGGTACTGGTCCACCAAATTCAAGTGCCGTTTCATATCACTTCAAGCAGGGTGCAAGGCCATCAAATTAAAGTGTAGTTTCATACAATTTCAAGCAGGGTGCAAGGCCACCAAACTCAATTGCAGTTTCCTACCACTTCAAGCAGGGTGCAAGGCCACCAAATTCAAATGCAGTATCATGCTACTTCAAGCAGTGTGCAAGGCCACCAAATTCAAGTGCAGTTTCTTGCCACTTGAAGCAAGGTGCAAGGCCACCAAATGCAAGTGCACTATCCGACCACTTCAAGCAGGGTACAAGGCCACCAAATTCAAGTGCAGTTTCATATAACCTCAGGCAGGGTGCAAGGCCACCAAATTCAAGTGTAGTTTCATACCACTTCACGCAGGGTGCAAGACCACCCATTTGAAGTGCAGTTTCATACCATTTGAAGCAGGGTGCAAGGCCACCAAATTCAAATGCAGTTTCATAACATTTCAAGCAGGGTGAAACCACCATAAAACCACATAAAACACCACATAAAAATCACACTCCGGGTGCGCCATGCTAGGCTAGCAGTCGTAACTTTTAGCTCCGCTCCTGTGGAAACGCGATTTTTCGCGTTAAAATTGTGTTTAGAAGTCAGGACTGATTCAAAAACTCACCGGAGCCCCGGGAGGTCGCGCTGATGACATCATCAGTAAGCGCTGCAATTTAAAACGGAGGGAAAAATAGTTTAAATGAAAAAAACATCTCCAGCTCAGAGCCCTCAGAGAAACATCTCAAAACTGCTGAAAACACAGAAAACTGAAGAACAGACATCTGAAGTGGATTCTGGAATGGCTACAAGATCCAAGACTGAGATGGCTGCTAAGGAGAAAAATGAAATGGAGGAGATAAAGAACTCGGTAAGAGACTTGAGAAAGGATATTGAGGCTGGATACTCAAAAATGTTGGAAAGTATGGAAAATATGAATGTTAATCAATGGAAAATATGGCAAACATTAATGCTGGTAATCAAAAAATTATTGACTGCATTGGCATTATACAAAAACGAATTGAGGATGTGCATGAAGAGCTAGTGGTGAGAATTAAGAAAGACGAAGCAGAAACTGAGAAGAAGTTTGAGGCTGTGAACGTAATTGTTTCTTCACATGGAACCAAAATAAAAGACATGGAAACAGTGGTTGAACAAATGGCTGAAGATATGCAGGGAATGAAGCTAGAAGTGGACAGCCTCAAGAGCCAACTGGCGAAAGTTTCAGATAAATGCCTTGATCTTGAAGCTCGCTCATGACGACAAAATCTACGAATACTGGGAGTAACAGAAGGGGCGGAAGGGAACAACGCTCGTGGGTTCACTGCCAACCTAATCAAACAGGTACTCAATCTACCTGTGGAACCGGAAATTGAAGTGGCACATCGAGTACCGAGATTTAAGCCTAGAGCACAAGCAGATCCAGCCCACCCACGACAGATCATAGTCAAACTGCGGGACATTTCAGCACTTGAGGATCTGATGAAAAAATCAAATATGGAGTGAAGACGACCTTTGGACAAGACACTATCAAACTCCTGCGGGATTATCCCTTTGAGATCGTTCAAAAGAGAAGAAAGTTTGAACAGACAAGACAGATTCTCTATGGAGTCAAAGATGTTAGATGTGGCGTTTTTTATCCGGCCAGAATGCGCATTACTTACAAGGGAAAAGAGAAAACCTTCACTAACTCGGAAGCATCTTATAAATATGCCGAAGAGATTGTCGCAAAGGCAGAAACAGAAGATGAACCACATCAGCGGGAGGATATGGACATTTTCTTGCCTTTTATTATCTCACAGAGAACACCCGAAGACAAGGGAAGAAACAACACTTTCTAAAAGTTTAAAATGGAACCTAATTTACACGTGCGTTTGTCTAGACATCTTATCTCCTTTGGACGCTCTGGAATTTAACTCAAGGACATCCTTTGTTCAGAATGGAGGAAAGACCGATGAGCTAACCAAAGATGAACATCAGAGCTGAATGTGGAAAACACCCCAAGGTCGAATGGCGAATCAAGATTTTTAAACAGTTTTACAAAATATAGAGAATTAATAATACTTAACAACTAATAACTAACAAATACTAATATAGAAATATAAATGGAAACTAACCTGAACTATATAATGTGTAAAATGTAATAATCTGCTTATAAGACAGACTAGTTCATATATAGAGATGACTAATTTTAGAATTAAAGTAGATAACATTGAAATGATAAGGGATACGTAGTTCGTGTGAAGAAGGGAGAAGACTCAGGCACCTGGCATAATTCCAGGAGCCTGTTTCTGGTTAACCCTTACAGCTAACAGCTTACTTTTATCAAAGATATAACTAACTATAAATAAATAGTAGATGAAAGTGTTAGATAAATAAATTTCACAGTAGCTGAACACAGATCGGATACTGGCTAATGAAATATATAAATAAAATATATATATATATATACAGATATAGATAAGGTAACGGGTGAAATTTAGCTGAATTTGAAATGGCACCGCCTTCTTAGGGACAGAATAATAAAAAGAGCGGAGCTAACAGTACATCATCAATTTCGGAAGTCGAATAAATGTCGGACCCCACAGACGTGTGGGACACGCATTACAGTGTCGAACACTTCAGACACTGTAATTTTATCTGTCAAATTTTTTTTTTTATCACAATATGTCACTATTATGTGTTTTTTTTTCAAGGAAAATCGCAAAAGGGATCTACCAAGGAAGTTAATAATATAAACGCCCCCCAACTATCCAGAGTCCTGAGCTACGGATGCACCGTAATAAATAAAGGTACTAAAATCAGAGAAAATGCAAGATGATAAACAAAAGAAAATGGGAGGAATCACACTGTGTAGCTGGAATATAAGGGGTATTAATGAACCAATTAAAAGGGGCAAAATACTAGCTCAGTTGAAATCATATAACACGGACATTTCTTTTCTACAAGAAACGCACCTTAAACATCAAGACCAGATGAGATTGAGGGCGAAATGGATAGGCCAAACATTTCACTCCTCATACACATCGAAATCCAGAGGCACCGCAATTATTATTCGCAAAGGAATACCATTCAAATCAAAGAATATTATATCAGATAAGGAAGGGAGATACCTTATAGTCACAGGAGAGATTTATGCTACGCCAATCACCTTGGTAAACATATATGCGCCCAATTTTGATAATCCTCAATTTTTTAATAAAATTCTGAATAAAATCGCAGAATCTAACTACCAAAATGTTATAATTGGAGGAGACTTCAACTGTGCTTTAGATCCGTATTTAGATAAATCGACGCAAAAACAAAGAGGTAATATGAAATCTAAAACTAGTGAACTCTTAAATACATATATAAAAAATACAAATATAGCAGACGTTTGGAGGATCGCGAACCCGACTGGAAGGGAATACTCGTTTTATTCAATGGTGCATAAAACATACTCACGTATAGACTATTTCCTAGTGGATTCAAAACTAATCCCTTATACTCTTAACCCTAAATACCACACCAATACGATTTCAGATCATTCCCCGCTATCTTTTGTTTTAAAACTGGAAGGAATCTCTACGAACAAATCGTTCTGGAGGTTTAACTCGCAAATTTTGAAAGACCCACAAGGGAGTATATATCTAAAAAAACAAATGGATCTATTTTTTGAGATAAATGATACACCAGATATTTCGCCTACTTTATTATGGGAATCCTTCAAAGCATTTATTAGAGGAGTTCATTATCTCGTATCAAGCTTTTCAAAACAAAAAGAATAAAAATGAACAAAGACAATTAGAAGAACAAATCAGACAACTAGATATAGATAATGCTAAAGATCCAACTATGGATAAACATAATAAAATTTTAATTCTGAAATTTAAGCTAAATAAATTACTATCAGAGAAGATTATAAGATTATTCCAAATTACCAAACAAGAATGTTTTGAATTTGGGGATAAACCCCATAAACTTTTGGCACGCCAACTGAAAAAACGGGAAAAAGATCATGCAATTTTAAAGATTAAATCAGATAGAGGGGAATTATTAACACTACCTAATGATATCAATAAAAGATTTGCTCAATATTATAAGAACTTATACACATCGAAAACGCTAATAGACAATAATAAAGCTTCAGAATTTTTGAACGATTGTAACCTCCCAAAACTAGAATTGAAAGAACAAGAGGAACTGGGAGCACAAATTACAGCTAAGGAAATAGAAGACACAATAAACACACTTAAGAACGGAAAAACACCAGGACCAGACGGATTCAGTAATGAATTTTATAAATGTTTTTACGATACAGTGACCCCACGTCTACAGAAAATGTATACATTTGCTTTTAAAGAACAAACCTTACCTGAAACACTAGCAGAATCAACGATCACACTAATACTTAAAAAAGATAAAGATATAGAAGAACCAGGATCATACAGAGCTATTGCATTGTTAAATACTGATCAAAAAATATTAGCGAAAATACTAGCTAGAAGACTAAGTCAATATGTCAGTAAATTAATAAATAAGGATCAGACGGGATTTATACCTAAGAGACACTCATTTAATAACCTGAGACGTCTGCTTAACATAATGCACTCTCACAAATCTCAAGAACAAGAGTTATCTATCATTTCATTGGACGCAGAAAAAGCGTTTGATCAAGTAGAATGGGATTATATGTTTAAAGTATTGCAAAAATTTCAAATGGGAGAGAGCTTCATCGCATGGATAAAATTATTATATAACAAACCCACGGCTAGAATATTAACTAATAATATACTATCTACGAAATTCCAATTAACAAGGGGCAATAGACAAGGGTGTTCATTATCACCGCTATTATTCGCTCTGGTAATTGAACCTTTAGCTGAAAAAATTAGAACACATCCTGACATCTATGGGTATAATACAAAACATTCAAATAACAAAATATCCTTATACGCAGACGATGTATTACTATATATCACAAAACCCCAAATCAGTATACCAAACATATTAAACCTAATCGAGGATTTCGGATCTTTCTCAGGATACAGAATAAACTGGAACAAAAGTGAAATTATGTCAATAAAACCGAAAGACTCAACACATCTTTTGAAATTCCCCTTTAAAATAGCTACAGAAAAATTTAAATACTTAGGAATTGAAATCACTAGAAATTATCACGGTATGTTTAATGCTAATTATAGCCCCTTACTTAAGAAATTAAACAATCTAATTAAATTCTGGAAAACGCTGCCGATGTCTTTAATAGGTCGAATAAATGCTATAAAAATGATCTTTTTACCACAAATCCTATATTTATTTCAATCAATTCCAATATATCTTCCAAAATTTTTTTTCAAAAAATTAGACTCAGACATCACAAACTTTATATGGGATTATAAATCCCACAGAATACAAAGAGCACACCTCAGTAAACCAAAAGAGATGGGTGGTCTAGCGCTCCCTAACTTTATGTACTATAATTGGGCGGTAAATATTAAAAATATGATTCACCTGCTGGACAACTCTGCCCAGCAGGTGGACTGGATTATAATGGAGAGAGAGGACTGCGCTCCTGGTAATACAGGAGCGACTCTCCTCTCACCAACGAATTTGAATAACAAACATTATAATAAAAATCCAATGATACATAGTACAATTAGAACTTGGAAACAAATAAAACAGAACTTAAAATTAAGAAATCTATCTCTGCTAATGCCAATAGCCAATAACCCTTCGTTTAAACCCTCAATTATAGATAAATCATTTACACAATGGGAAAGAACGGGAATCAAAACGCTCGGAGACCTGTATGAATTAGGGAAATTATTACCATTTCAACAATTACAACTGAAATATAACTTGAAAAATAATCAATATTTTAAATATCTTCAAATCCGTGATTATCTGAAAAAATATACAAAAGACTATTATAATATGCCCCCAGACTTATTAGATGAAGCCATGAAGATAAAGGCTGAATCAGCAAATCTAATATCATATTTATATAATATTATATTGAATATAGAAATACCTACAACAGATAATATTAGAAGAGACTGGGAACAAGAATTAGCTATAAAAATTTCAAAAGAGAGCTGGGATAAACACTTATTATATGTGCATAAATGCTCGATCAACGTACGACATAATCTAATCCAATATAAAACATTACATAGACTATATTATTCAAAAACTAAAATAAATAAACTTTTCCCCAATGTCTCACCCATTTGTGATAAATGTCAGTTACAAGAAGCTAACATAGCGCACTCTTTTGTTTTCTGTATAAAAATCCAAAAATTCTGGAACGAAATATTTGAAATCTTCACAAAATTATTTAAAACAAAACTACTACCCAAAGTAGAATGGATCATTTTTGGAATATCGGAAGGTAACCCAGAATTAAATATGTTTCAAAAGAACTTACTTAATTATGGGCTAATAATCGGAAAAAAGCTTATACTTAAATTTTGGAAAAATGCTCCAATACCAACAACAAAAATGTGGATTTCAAACATGTTCGAAACACTACACTTGGAAGAGATGAGACTCCTCCTAGCAGGCAAAGCAGATCACTTCCAAAAGACGTGGTCTGCATTTATGGAACTATTACAAGCATAAGGTGCAATAATAAGTTAAAACATAAAGGCTACCAGGACCTGGAAATGGGGGGTATAAAATAAATTTTTAATAAAAACACGGTTGGTATATCCTTTTTTGCGGAGTTTTGTGTTACAATAGAGCGATTGATTTTCCTTTCTTCTTTTTTTTCTTTTCTTTCTAGGGTCTTATTTCTTTTCTTTGCTTCCTCTCTAATTCCTTCCCTAAGAGGTTCTCTTCTCCCAACACTTTCCTGCACCTTCACGATTCTTGCTTACTTTCCTTACTTCTTTTATTTCTATCTTTTTTAAAGCTCAAAAAAGGAAGTGGTACAACATAATGTAATAAGATATATGCGATGTATTAATGTGATTTACTAATAAAAATAAAATTTAAAATAAATAAATAAATAAATAAATGATTGATAGGGGGGAGAATTTCAACATGTTTTAAACATTAATAAGTCTTATATTTTTCATCAATGGACAAGAGAGAGAGAGAGAGAGAGAGTTGTGATTGGTACTCGTCTTCACACTTCCCGACTTCGCTTAACGATGTCCTCCTTAGATGCTGCCTCACCACTGTGAGAGGTCATACCACTGGAGACCAGTCAAAGCACTGGAAATATACCAATAGACAATAGGTGCAGGAGTAGGCCATTCGCCCTTTCAAGCCAGCACTGCCATTCCCTCTGATCATGCCTGATCATCCACAATCAGTGGCCCTTTTTGATTTTTGCGCTGGATTTGTCTGCCTGCCCCTTTTACTTTTCACCTTGCTATCTATTGCTTCTACCCTCATTTTACACCCCTCTGTCTCTCTGCTCACACATTTAATAACCCCACCACCTCTTATTCTCTGTTTATTAGTTTTTTCTTCTTTTCCCCCCTATATGTTGGGTCTGAGTGCTTCCCTTCTCTGCCTCCTGCCTCACACGCTGTCTACTAGCTTTCTCTATTTGAGTCCCTCCCCCCAACCGTTCTAGTTTAAAGTCTCCGCAGGAGCCTTTGCAAATTTCCCCGCCAGGATATTGGTCCCCCTCGGGTTCAAGTGCAACCCATCCTTTTTGTACAGGTCTCACCTTCCACAATGATCCAGAAACTTGAATCCCTGCCGTCTGCACCAGTCCTTCAGCCACGCATTTATCCTCCACCTCGCTCCATTCCTACTTTCACTGTCGCCTGGCACGGGCAGTAATCCCGAGATTGTTACCTTTGCAGTCCTTCTCCTTAACTCTCCTCCTAATTCCCTAAATTCTCCTTTCAGAACCTCTCTTTTTCTTCTCTTTTTCTACCTATGTCATTGGTACCTATATGTACCATGACCTCGGGCTCCTCTCCCTCCCATTTCAGGATATCTTGGACACGTTCAGACACATCGCAGATCCTGGCACCAGGGAGGCAAACTACCATCCCGGTCTCCCGACTGCGTCCACAGAATCGCCTGTCTGACCCCCTGACTATAGAGTCCCCTATTACTAATGCCCTCCTCTTCTTTTCCTTACCCTTCTGAGCTACAGGACTGGTCTCTGTACCGGAGGCCCGGCCACTTTTGCTATCCCCAGGTAGGCTGTCCCCCCCCCAACAGTACTCAAACAGAAGTACTTATTTCCAAGGTGTACAGCCACCGGGGTACTCTCTAGATCCTGCCTCTGCCCCTTGCCCCTCCTAACCGTGACCCACTTGCCTGACTCCTGTGGTCTTGGAGTGACCACATCTCTGTAACTCCTCTATATGACTTTTTTGCTCTCTCTGACGAGACAGAGGTCATCGAGCTGCTGCTCCAGGTTCCTAATACAGTCCCTTAGGAGCCCCATCTCGACGCACCTGGCGCACATGTGGACGTCTGGAAGGCTATCAGATTCCTTGATCTCCCACATCTGACATCCAGAACGGTAAACTGCCCTGGCCGTCATTCTCCCCCCTTACCTAGGATACAATGCAATACAAAGTAAAATACAATACAATACAAAGTACAATACAATGCAAACTGCTGGAAGAAATCAGCAGGGATCTGTCTCCCAATCAGCTGCTCCCCTTCGTCCGCTTCCACCAATCAGCAGCTTCCTCATGCCCACTTGTTTTGAAATGGAACGAGACGTTGGAACGTTGCAGATTTGGGTACTCCTCCCTCTGCGACTGCCTCTGTAAAAAACAAGCCCCGCGCTCGGGTTTTAACCCTACCGCTCGGGTGTTGCTCCTCCTTCTGTGACCGCTCCAATGGCTCTTGGGCCTCGAGAACTCGAAGGGACTCGCCTGAAAAACCTTGATGAAATTGCGAGCCGGATCGACCATCTACACACACACACACACATACAAACACTCACAAAATCGGGGTCCAGAGAAAGCGGGTGTGCGCGGTCTGAAATTCATACCCGCGATGAACAGGAAGGTAAACGACGCTGGCACAGTTACGGTAAGTCCTTTAGAGAAAGCGGAGGGGGGCGGGGGGAGAAGGGGAGAGAAGGGGGGGAGAAGGAGTGTAGACACTTTTAAGTAGCTAGACAACGTTTAATAAAGTTTAGCGGGCATTTAACATTACCGGTTGGTTTACTTATCTTTTTTCTCAATGAGCTTTACATTCGACTAACTTTGATTACCATCGATTGACTTAAATTACCTAGGATAGCATGCCGACCTATTACGTTAACCTACCTCGACTAAACCTACGAGTAAAAAAATGTTGACTTTTTTCCATGGTGATCTATTTTTACTCGTGGACATTTTTCAGCATGTTGAAAAATACACCGCGACCTAGCTGAGGCCTCGAGTACCCGGGGAACACTCTCGAGCATGAAGGAGAGTTACAAAGACCTCCTTGGACCTCGTGTCGACCATGCTGCGAGCATGAGTCGAGGGCAAACTCTTCTAAACTCACGAATTAGGTCGCCGCAGTGAGACAGGCCCTAAACAACGTAAGTCCTGGCATATTCAAAAGGTAACTGTTAAAGTAAACACATAATATTTCTTATACAGTATCCAAATTCCAAAGGCATTCAAGGTGATATTACATCTGAGACCACATGCTAGTATTTCAAAGATTAAATAATTATTTCCAAAGGTTAAAAATACATAGTTTCTGATTCCTCTTTGATCAACATCATTCCTCAGGCTCAAAGCTGCCACACATTCAAAGCACTCTGTGTAAATCATATAAATGCACAATCTACATTTTGATGTTTCAATAATGAGAAAGAAAATACCATCATATTACAAAATGGAAGTCAACTTTAAAAATTAGATTTCTTGATATTAATAACATTTCTCAACAGATTTGGCCAAATGTTACTTTGTTTGTTAACATATCATCAATCGTGTAATCAGTCCACTGGATAAAGCAGATTAATACAATAAATCATGTAATGGGACCACCTAGGAAACAGTGCTAGATCAATATCATAAATCACACAGCCAAACTGACAGATAACATCTAAGGCACATTAATCAACTTAACCTCATATTTCACTTATTTATTAAACTCTTCCGTGGATTTTGGGTGCAAGTCATTCTGTCCTGGACTGGTTTTAGCATGTTTAGTATCTCAAAGGCCGGACCAAATGAGACAGCAGTTTTGTTTTTTTTTCCCCCTAAAAGTAGCAATGTTACAAAATTTTGAGATTTTAAAAATCAAGTCTGCAATTTATCCCATCAGATAAAGCATAACAATAAGTTTAATTTGACACCAAATTCACTTTCATATCTCAAGTATTAATAAAGTTATGGCCATTTTCATACTCGGAAATTAGCATCTTGTTCCCTATTGATTTTCAATGGACATTACAAAAAAGCTGTGATCTTGGATAATCAAAGGCCCATTTCTTAAGGAAAGATTAACATTTAT
The DNA here is from genome assembly GCF_028641065.1 of Leucoraja erinaceus. Taxonomy (NCBI): domain Eukaryota; kingdom Metazoa; phylum Chordata; class Chondrichthyes; order Rajiformes; family Rajidae; genus Leucoraja; species Leucoraja erinaceus. Next base: position 34,276,910 of record NC_073392.1, read on the forward strand.
AAATAGCCTAAGTGTCCAAAGATTATTCACAAATAATTCACAATATAACATGATTTTTATATCTAATTTACATTAATTTATAGGCCAAATGGAAGGAATTTAGTATTCAATTGCTGTAAATAAATGCCCATTTAAATCGGCTTTCTAGTGGGTTCATGTGGAACGCGCTGGTTTAGAATGTTGACATCGCGCTGGATTAGTGCCCTCAAATGCCGAGAAAAATACTGCGGGATATAAAAAGCCCAAAATGAACTACTCGCTATAGATAACTTGATATATAGGGTTATATATATGCCCCATTTAATGTAAAAATAAGGTACATACCTTTAATTGTTTGCTTTATAAAACCCTGGGGCTGCGAGATGTTGCGGAATCAGAGAGTAATTTTAAACTATTATAACTATATTATCGAGGCCTATAAAACTAATAATACCTTTTGCGACCGGGTCTTGCAGCGATTTTTCGTTAATGATTTACTAGGCTGAACATCTGCGATTAGTACAGCCTAGTAAAATTCGCGTTTTAAACCCGCCCCCTCCAAACAACGCCAAAATCGCGGACCTGGCTGTGGGCAGATTCCCAATGGCGATTCAGGTAGGTTTTGTAACATACCTACTAAAAGGCATCAGGTACATTCTTACAACAATCAATCTGCTTCGGAATTACTGTTTTGTCATTTCAGAATTAAAAATTCCCCAACAAATCAGGATGACTTTTAGTGACCTGAGTTAGTGAGATATTATTTTGTTTTGATAGTGCATTAGATAAGAAATAGAACACTTAAAAATGTTCCTCACCATGTACAGTAGATTTGATCGAGATATTTGGAGCTGAGAGAGTTGGTCAGTTAGAAAAAATATATTTTGGCTGCAGTGAAAGGTCACTAACCTAAAACACTCTGTTTCTTTCCCCACAGTTGCTGGCTCGTCTATTGATATTTCCAGCATTTTCTGTTTTAGTTTTCTAGCATTTTTGTGTTGATATCGCAATAATACAAATATTTTATTGAGATCAGCATTGAAGTGAAGTGATCATCTCACTCTCAATTAAAAACCTGACAAGGATTCCCGTTTCAACCCCACTTTTGAGATCAGGTTACATTTTCCTCATCCTTCTTGCAAGGATTTCCTGGAAAGATTCCTTATCCACATGCAACAGTCTCTATTCCTTCCCTCTCCATTTATGTTCCATTTTAAAAATTAGATTTCAGTATTATAGTTCAGTAAAACACTGAACACTTTATATTATGGTATATGGCCACACTGATCTGTTTTGTAGTAAATGCCTACTATGTTATTCATAGTATGGCGGTGCAGGCTCGTAGGGCCCACAGTACCCATACTGCATCGGGGGAGCAGCCCTCCCGTGTGAGCATGGGACCCAACGGGTCCCACTTAGCCCACATTGTTTTCACAGAAGGTTCAAGTTGGAAGACAGTTCACCAAAGTAAAGAAACATTTCTCCGGGTAATATAAACAATTTGAACAAGGCTCCATACTTTGACCAATCATAAGATAACAGCACAAAGATTGCAACATAATCAACAATACTTTACAACACCCATTCTATAACCAATCCTAATCATGCTTTTGCAACCTTGCTCAGCTCTTTCTGCAAAACCCTCATAAATATTAATAATAGAGAGGACATCTGGACATCACCCTGTGCTTGACTTCCTCCCGGGGTCCAGACTCCTTGGAGCCACGAGACACATGGCTTTGCAGCGTTTCACAGAAAGAGGACAAGCTGGCTTTACAAATGCAGAGATCCTCCTTTCGTGACATATATATTTGGCCAATATTATCAGCATGTGTAGCCATCAATTTCCAGAATATTACAGCACTATAACATGGTGACCTGCCTTGACTAAGGTTATGAAATTTCATTTGATTTTAGGAATAATGAAAATGGCAAGTTTGAGCTGGATGCTGTCGATAATGCTGCTCCAATTTTCCCTGACACGTCCAAAAACAAGCAGATGTTCACTAGCCACTTCCAGTTCTCAAACTGTGCCAGCGGCACCAATCTTCGGACCTGCTCACCCGAGTGGGAACCGCAAGTGGTCGATCTGGTAGGACATCCTTGATTAGTTTGATTCTTTATTGTCCAGAAAAGGCTTATTGTTGAATCGTTATGTACTTTCACAATATAATGGATGACATGTATATTCACTTGTGCTCAAGATGTGTCACCTTTCATGTTGGATTTTGTATCTCCGTTGGTCATCTAAGTGTACATCTTATAAATTATCCAACTTGCCCAAATTGCCTGTTTCAGATTTCTTTGCCCAAATAGGATGAGCAATCTCATCCTATTTAGTTTAATTTAGATTTGTTGAGTTTGGAGATACAGCGCAGAAACAGGCCTTTTGGTCTACCGAGTTTGCACCACACATTAACACTATCCTACACACGCTAGGGACGTTTTACAATTTTACCAAGCTAATTAACCTGCAAACCTGTACGTCTTTCAAGTGTGGGAGGAAAACGAGCTTCCGGAGAAAACTCACACAGTTCTCGGGGTGAACGTACAAACTTGGTACAGACAAGCACCCATAGAAACATAGAAACATAGAAATTAGGTGCAGGAGTAGGCCATTTGGCCCTTCGAGCATGCACCGCCATTCAATATGATCATGGCTGATCATCCAACTCAGTATCCCGTACCTGCCTTCTCTCCATACCCTCTGATCCCCTTAGCCACAAGGGCCACATCTAACTCCCTCTTAAATATAGCCAATGAACTGGCCTCAACTACCCTCTGTTGCAGAGAGTTCCAGAGATTCACCACTCTCTGTGTGAAAAAAGATCTTCTCATCTTGGTTTTAAAGGATTTCCCCCTTATCCTTAAGCTGTGACCCCTTGTCCTGGACTTCCCCAACATCGGGAGCAATCTTCCTGCATCTAGCCTGTCCAACCCCTTAAGAATTTTGTAAGTTTCTATAAGATCCCCTCTCAATCTCCTAAATTCTAGAGAGTATAAACCAAGTCTATCCAGTCTTTCTTCATAAGACAGTCCTAACATCCCAGGAATCAGTCTGGTGAACCTTCTCTGCACTCCCTCTATGGCAATAATGTCCTTCCTCAGATTTGGAGACCAAAATTGTACGCAATACTCCAGGTGTGGTCTCACCAAGACCCTGTACAACTGCAGTAGAACCTCCCTGCTCCTATACTCAAATCCTTTTGCTATGAAAGCCAACATACCATTCGCTTTCTTTACTGCCTGCTGCACCTGCATGCCTACCTTCAATGACTGGTGTACCATGACACCCGGGTCTCGCTGCATCTCCCCCTTTCCCAATCGGCCACCATTTAGATAATAGTCTGCTTTCCCGTTTTTTGCCACCAAAATGGATAACCTCACATTTATCCACATTATACTGCATCAGCCAAACATTTGCCCACTCACCCAGCCTATCCAAGTCGCCTTGCAGTCTCCTAGCATCCTCCTCACAGCTAACACTGCCCCCCAGCTTAGTGTCATCTGCAAACTTGGAGATATTTCCTTCAATTCCCTCATCCAGATCATTAATATATATTGTAAATAGCTGGGGTCCCAGCACTGAGCCTTGCGGTACCCCACTAGTCACTGCATGCCATTGTGAAAAGGACCCGTTTACTCCTACTCTTTGTTTCCTGTTTGTCAGTCAGTTCTCTATCCACATCAATACTGAACCCCCAATGCCGTGTGCTTTAAGTTTGTATACTAATCTCTTATGTGGGACCTTGTCGAAAGCCTTCTGGAAGTCCAGATACACCACATCCACTGGTTCTCCCCTATCCACGCCACTAGTTACATCCTCGAAAAATTCTATAAGATTCGTCAGACATGATTTACCTTTCATAAATCCATGCTGACTTTGTCCAATGATTTCACCACTTTCCAAATGTGCTGCTATCCCATCTTTAATAACTGACTCTAGCAGTTTCCCCACTACCGATGTTAGACTAACTGGTCTGTAATTCCCCGTTTTCTCTCTCCCTCCCTTCTTAAAAAGTGGGGTTACGTTTGCTACCCGCCAATCCTCTGGAACTACTCCAGAATCTAAAGAGTTTTGAAAGATTATTACTAATGCATCCACTATTTCTGGAGCTACTTCCTTAAGTACTCTGGGATGCAGCCTATCTGGGGATTTAGTCAGGATCGAATAGTCACAATAGTCAGGATCGAACCCGGGCATCTGGCGCTGTAAGGCAGCAACTCTACCGCTGCACTAACGTGCCACCCCTGTCCATCTCCTCTTGTACATGATGCAGTTGGTTTCCTCTGCTGAATAAACCAATAATTCTTGCAGGGACCAGTGAATGCTTTCCTTCAAAGGTAACTCAGATGTTGTTTTATCTATTGTGGTGCTAAGAGGAGAAGGAGGCTCTCTACCCACTGCCCTCTGACTTCTGCCCTCTGCCCTCTGTCCTCTGCTCTCTGTGTTAAGGTTCATTTTCTTAAAACAGACAACTTACAATAAGTTGGGTAAAACCAATACAAGCTTTAATGATCATTTAGCTAGAGAGTGCTAGGAGATACAAAGTCAAGCATATAGCAGATGCTTAACTCCTCCCAGGTCATCACTCTAATGAATGAAGACATACAGCATCTTTTTATACTGTTTTGGAAACATAGTCACAGATTATTTCCCCAAGTCCAGTCTATATGGGCCAACCCTAGAATATAAAAGAGGGTCAATAGCCCCATTGTCCTTTCTTGGTTCTCCGAACTGTTTAAAGTCAATCAGATGTATCCTCTTCACTGCAATTGATGTTGTTGTTAGCATCTGCTAAAGTCCCTTTCAACACTGACCCAATTTCTTCTGATCCCAGTACCATATCAGTACGTAGTCTGATAGTGTTCAACGGATAGTGGCTTCTGTGACTCTTATACCTGGGAATGCAGACCTGACAAGGCATGGGCTAATTGCTGTGCAAACGTAATTAATTAATTGCTGAGGATCTGTAGGTAAATTCATAATTTCACAGCTTATCCTGCTATCAATTCGAAAGGTTTTAACCTTGTCTCACGAGCTGGGGTTGTTCTGAATCATCAAAAATAGCTGAAAACCTTAACCCATCCCTGTCCAGTCTCAGTCAAGACTTCACTTAAACTTTTTAGTGTCCTATTCATTCCCTCCACTAATCCAAACTGCAATTAGTGGAAGATATGAAATCACTCTTTAACTACTGACAAGGCAGAGTCCCTTTCATCACCTTTCCTGGAAACATTTACCCTGATCAATCTAAAGAGGGACCCCTTAACTAAATATTATCTCTTTGATTCCTTATCACAATTCTAGCTGTTCTATCTTAGCATGGAAATATCGTTACCCAGTAGGTAAACCAATCAATCAGTGCTAAATAGTACCCTTCATTTTATGGCTCCAGGAAGGGTCCTGTGAAATTTATCTATCTATGTTGATCTGCAGGCTACACTCATTTTCCATTTGGCACTGCAATTATCTCAAACTTCCCCTAACTTCCCTGCTTCCAAGTCACACTATACAATGGGGAGAGTGTAAGTTATAATTCCCCTCAGTGTGTTGGGCTCTAGGATTTCCACTACCCATGTTATGTGTTCATAGGTTACACAGAAAAGCTGGAGAAACTCAGCGGGTGCAGCAGCATCTATGGAGCGAAGGAAATAGGCAACGTTTCGGGCCGAAACCCTTCTTCATATACTTAAGCACACCAGTGCAGCCAAGCTAACACTTGACTTTGCCTAGTGGAACAGCAAGCAACTGTTCTCATTCTGTCTTCAAAGTCTGTTACTACCACTGAAGTACCCTTCTTTCATTACCACAGCACAAATGGTAGAGTTTAATCAAATATGAGAATCCCAGTGCTGGAAAGGAGGTCAGGGATAGTTTATATATTTTTTCAATTGTCCAAATATATTTCTCCTCCCCAATCTACTCGATCTATCAACATTTACTCCCCATAATGATTTCTCTCAAACTAGGTCTGATGTAATCAACGAGCACAAAACACAGGCTTCCTTCCACACATTTAAGACAGGAAACAGGAAACCTGGCTCCTCATTTGCATTCTAAGAGACAAAAAGATCTTTATTTTCACCACATTAGAAAGAACATTATTTAAGATATTCTTAATGTACTTTGTACATTAATGTACTCTTGTACCTTTCATTCTTTACAGGCACTTTGCCCCTGGCTATCTTCAGCACGTTAGCTTCATTATTGAACTACAAGGACTACAAGAGTTACATTCCAAAGTTTAGATACTCTTATTTTCTATTCTTCCTTCCTAAATGAAAATATATATTTTCCCACATTATGCTCCAACTGCCAAATTCTGTCTCAGTCAACCCTGCAATTTTATGTCATCACCACTTACTAACCAATTTGACAATAAAAGTCTTGCTCCTTTTTAAATCCAAATTAATAACATGGATGATCAATAACTGATATGCAAGTACTCGCTCTTTTGGCACAAGTGGCATTCTAGAAACGTGAAACCAGTCCCTTTAAGAATAAGGAGTAGGCCATTTAGGACTGAGATATTGTCTCCTGTTTTTTTACTCAATTCAAAAGATTTAAAAAAATAGGAAGAAAACACTTAAAACACCAATAAGACAAAACAAATAAACTACATTTTTTCATCTCTCCTCTATTGAAAGTTAAGAGAAAATAACGAATGAACTTAATTTTCATAGATTGCTAACACATTTGCAAAGACCAAAGGAATTAAAAAAAACTGGTGTCTCCACCTCCACACAAGCATTCATCCAACGGTTCCACAAACACGGAACAATCTTTAAACTTACTTATTTTATACCTTTATTCCTGTGACATTCACTCATAAGTTGCCACACATATAATATGCTCACAGATATTCACACTTTAAACAATAAAATTATCGTTCAAAAGTAAAACAGTAATACACACCTCAAGGAAATCATTCTAACTCTTAAAACGTTGATACATCCAAATACGTTCATAAGCTTGCCTCCCATTTCACACATTTACTAAATTAGCATGGAATTTTCACAAAATAAAATGGGCATCACAGTTAGGTTTTTAAATTGTACGGTGTATGTCTATTGTTTTCCTTCTCACCAGCATGAATAAGGGAGTACATATAAAATAACAGACAGAAAAACATCAATTACACAAATTTGTCCAAAAGGGGAGTGATCCAGAGTCCCGTGGTGGAATCAATGGCACTGCCCTTTTGTTTCCATAATTATTTTCCCTTTTCAAAGGCGTCCCTTTGCAATTTCTAAACCTTCCCTTGTCTGACAAGTCTGTTCTGTTTACTAGAATCTTTCATTATTTTTGGACCAGAATTTATAAACTGCCATGTGGGCAGTACTATCAGCTCAGGCATTCCCCTGGGAGACTTTGTCATAGCCACTCAAATGGGTATTGCACTTAATAATGGCTAGGTAGACTGGGAAGGCTGAGGCTAGTGTAGGTGTCAGCGTTGCTTTAAGGTGTGAAAGTCTTCTTCTTGTTGGAAAGAGAGTTAAAATGAATAAGAACTAACCAAGCCCACAAAACGCTTCATCTGCTAGGAATGGGCAGGCCGGTATGATTCACAATGGGATGGTCCAATTCCCTGTCAATCAGGATCCTGGGCACTGTGATTGGACATTGATCCAGATTGTGATCAGTCATACTTCCTGTCATTCAGGGTCTTGCCACATCCCACAACCATTGGGTCACTCACAAACTCTCCTCTCCGTCTTTCTCTCTCTCCAGCAGAGATGAGCTCTTTGCAACAAGTGATTCAAAGTTCGAAGGCAAGTTTGTTTTAACCAGTATAGGCTGCAGGCTTGTGAGTTAAAGTTTTTAAGCAGCCTCAATTCTCATGCTTCTTTCTCTTCCATAACCTATAAACAGGGTTGCTTATGTCAGACAAGGGGTCCCCGGGGTTATATCGTTTCAGCGCCTTTTTCTTTTTCCTTGTTTTTCTCCTTTTTAACAGTTTCTACATTCCATCTCCCAAACATTTGGTTAGTTTATAACTTAATATTCTATAGTCTTTGTTACTTTTTGGAATCAAATTACACATGTTGCACAGGCGTTCCCCTGTAACCTTTATCCAGATTATTCCCCATAGATAGATAGAGAGAGAAAGAGAAAGAGAGAAAGAGAAAGCAAAGAGAAAGCAAAAAAACAAAAAAAAAAACAATGCCCCAAGTATCTCAACCAGGCAGACCCGCTAATCGAGACCCCAGTTTCTCAACTTGGCAGACTTCTTAAATCTTTAAAAAAAAAATTTAAAAAGCGCCGCTTATTCCTGAACCCGACACTCCTCGGATGTCTCAACAAGCCCGGCGCACACCTCGTCCCCTGTATCTCAACCCGACAAACTACAGATGTCTCAACAAGGCCGACGAGCCCTTTGTAGAAAGAGAGAAGAGAAAACAAAAAAAGAGAGAGAGAAAGGAAAAAAAGTAGATATAGAAAAAGAGAGAGAAACCGCTCAATTCTACAGCACCCAAAACCCAAATTAATCTTGACTTAATAAAATACATAATATATTCCATTATTAACTAGAATATTATCATCTGTTTACGCCCTCAGCTTAGGTGTTCACCAGACATTGCCCATCATGTCTTGCCACATGTATTGGATCTCAATTAAAAAATTAGTTTCAGTTTTATTGTTGCCTGAACTAACGTACAGTGGAAAACTTTTGTTGCATGTTAATCAGTCAGCGGAAAGACAGGACATGATTACAATTGTGCCATCCACAGTGTACATGATAAAGGGAATAACGTGAATAACGGTCAGTGCAAGATAAAGTCCAAGAAAGTCTGATCAAAGATAGTCCAAGGGTCTCCAATGAGTTAGATAGTGGCTCAGGACTGATCTCTAGCTATTGGTAGCATGGTTCAGTTGACTGATAACAGCTGGGAAGTAACTGTTCCTTTATCTGGAGGTGTGTGTTTTCACACTTGTATAACTTTTGCCCGATTGCCTGGGGAGAAGAGCGAGTGGCCAGGGTGCAACTCATCATTGATTATGCTGGTGGCCTTGCCGAGGCAGTGTGAGGTGTAATTGGAGTGAGTGGAAACGAGGTTGGTTGGTGTGATGGTCTGGGCTGCATCATAAGTTCGTAAGTGTTAGGAGCAGAATTAGGCCATTTGGCCAATCAATTCTACTTCACCATTCAATTGTGGCTGATCTATCTTTTCCTCTTTCTCCTGCCTTCTCCCCATAAACCCTGACACCCGTACTAATCAATTTCTTATGGTGAATTGTGGACACAGACCAGACCATTACACAAACTAATCTCCCTTCCAATCTCCTTTCACATATTGCGGGGAGTACAATGAAGAAGGAAGTCCATTTGTTACTCATTCCTGAGATGTTGGTATTACTGGCATGCTCTAATTGTCCCTCAGAAAATAATGGTGAACATTTTTCATGAATCACTACACTAAGGGTCTAGTTGGGTCCCAGTCACACGGTAGGCCTGGTCCCCCAACACAACCCATTCCCCAACTCAATATTCCACCACTCACCCGCTCCCCCAATGGAATATTCCACCACTCAACCATAGCCGCTAACTGCGCAGGAGCAGCTCATTTCCCCTCATCCCCGAGCACTCCAATTCCCTCCTCTTCATGTGTGGGAGGAGAGGGGGAGGGAAAGTGGGTGTGTGGGCTGGGGGGGGGGGGGGGGGGGGGGGGGGGGTTGGGGGGGGGGGGTAGTGTGGGGGGGGGGAGGAGATATGTGAGAGGGGTGTGGGGGAGAGGTGTGTGGGCGGGGGGCTGTGGGCAGAGAGGGTGAGGGGGTTGTGTGGGCAGGGGGGGCTTGTGGCGGGGAGGGATGTGTGGGCGGGGAGGGTTGTGTGTGGGCGGGGGGGGGGGAGTGAGCTCAGATTAAAGACAGGAGAAGAGAGGGGGGAGTCATGGGGGAGGGGTGGAGGAGGGGAGGAGCTAGAGGGGGACCGGAGGGGTAGTGGCCAGAGTTTGCGGTGCGATAGGGACTCACAGCGGCCGCTGGTCGTTCTCCTCTGCCGGGGTCAGAATTTCCATTTGGCGACTTCCGTTTGGGCTGGTTCTCCGACTGGGCTGGGTCTTCAACTATGGGCTGGGCTGGGTCTCCCATGCTGGGATGGGCTGGTCAGGACTCCGATGCTGGGCTGCTGCTTGGGGTTGGGCTGCTGCTTGGGGCTGGGCTGCTGCTTGGGGCTGGGCTGCTGCTTGGGGTGGGTCTGCTTCTGGTCCCTCCGAAGGTCTGCCGTAAACCTCCGCTGGCTATTCTCAGCTCCACTAAAGATGCAATGGCGCAGAAAGGGGCGGACTGTCCCGGGGAATGATAGGGGAAGAGACTAATCTGCGCGGCGCTGGAAGGCAGAAGAGATCGATCTGCACACGCGTGGTTTTTAAGATTTTTAAACCTCGCTAACTTTTATGACATTCAACCGATCGGATCGAAACTTGATGCAATTGTAGCTTAGGGGGACAGTGAGTGAACTGATGAAAAATCGTAGCGTTATCGCGAACCATTGTTGTGGAAATAGAGTGATCGCCAAACCGGAAGATAACAAGATCAGAGTTTTAGTTGTGTATAGATAGATTGTGGTCTACATCGTGAAGGTACTCCACAATAATGTTGGGAAGGATTTTCCAGTGTTTAGACTCAGCAATAATGAATAATGGCAATACATCGCCAGGCCAGGACAATGCATGACTTGGGAAGCAAACCTGTAGACAATGGTACCCCGGTGCATCTACCAGTGGATGTCATGGGTGTTAGAGGCATTGTTGACGAAGATTTGGTAAATTGGTGCAAGGGTCTTTATGCACAGTACATACTGATGGTACACTGGTGAAGTGTGTGAATATTTTGGGTTGGATGTCATTCAAGTGAACTGCTTAGTCCAGTATGCTGTCTGGCTTCTTGAGTGTTGATGAAACTAGATTTATTCAGAAAATAATAAAATAACCCATGGTAGCCCCGGCCTGGGGTAGATTGCCTGCCGTGGATTAGCTGAGATTCCCCTCCGATGCAGAAGTTTGATCGCCCTGACATGGAGGGCCCGCCGCTGACTACGGCAGCCAACATCGTTCCGTCAACGGAGGGCTTGAGGCCGCCGACCACGGGCGGACAAAGAAGAGAAGAGATTGAACTTTTTTTCGCCTTCCATCACAGTGAGGAATGTGTAGGAGTCACTGTGGTAGATGTTTGTGTTAAAATGTACTTTGTGTGTTTTGTTGCTTTTTATTGGTATGACTGCATGTTGGGTTAGGTCGGGGGGAGTCCCCCCCCCCCCCCCGCCACGGGTAACATGTAATCCCATGCTACCTGCTCCAGGGTTGGATAGTTGGCGACTAAACCATCTCCCCCACCTGGTTTGTCAGGTGAAGAGGGGGCTATGGACTCCCAGCAGGACTAAAAACAAGACCTGTCAAAGGATGGATGAGCTTCTACCGAGCCAACAGCCATCCACACTTCAGTAGAAGTTGCGATCATTGCTGTACATAGATGTAAGAAATGATGATAAAGTACACACACCAAAATTCTATACTTCCGGTGGCGGAAGTCCGCAGGATCTGGAGGACAGAGATGTGTGGTGCATCCGTCACTGTTCTCGTCAGAAACCAGCCCCACCGCGTCGCTAATGTTTTCAACGATGATGAATGACTGCATGTTGCAAAACATACTTGGCTAATAAAGAAATTATGATTATGATTATGATACGTTATCTGATTCTGACCTGTGTTTAGAATCAGTGCTTTTGTGGCTGGACCAGTTAAAGTTCTCGAAATAGAGTCATGGAGCCATAGAGCTGAACTGCACCAAGATAGACCCTTTCTACCGCTACATCCATGACAACATATTTGCTGAATGGTCATTAAATTCCCTCAGGAGTCAATAGTCACAATACTATTGAATTTCAAGATAGGTTTAACACTGAAGAAGGGTTTCGACTCAAAATATTGTCCATTTCTTCTCTCCAGAGATGCTGCCTGTCCCGCTAAGTTACTCTCGCATTTTGTGTCTATCTTCGGTGTAAACTAGGATCTGCTGTTCCTTTTTAACATTTCAGATGTTAAAAAGGAACCGGACATGCTGAACACCAGTCACCTTTTGCCATGATATGAAACATAGAGACATAGATAATAATTGCAGGAGTTAGCCGGTCGACCCTTCAAGCCAGCACTGCCATTCAATATGATCATAGCTAATCATCCAAAAGCATAATAATAATCATAATAATCATAATCATAATTTATAAACCAAGTAACAATTTGCAACATACGAGGAATTTGATTTGCCACACAGTCATACCAAAAAAGCAACAAGACACACAAATACAAAAAAATTTGACATAAACATCCACCACACCGGCTCCTCCACATTCCCCACTGTGATGGAACGCAATAAAATCTTATCTCCTTTCCTCCTTTTCTCCCGCGGTTGGGTGAGTCGAACCAACTGCAGTCGGGGCGATCAAAGCTCCCGCAGCCAAAGCGATCAAATCTCCCGCGATCGGGGTGGTCGAAGCTCCCGAAGCCGGTCCCTAATCAGGGAATGCGAGCTCCACGATGTTAAAGTCCACAGGCTCCCGTGGTTGGAGCTTCCGAGGTCAATCCCCAGCAAGAGGCCGCCAGCTCCTCGATGTTAGGCCACAGTGCGGACGAAGATATGATACGGAAACAAATCGAGGCAGCCATCGTTCGGCGCCACTTGGTGGAGAACCCCGTTCCTGCTTTCTCCCCATTTCCCTTGATTCCGTTAGTCCTAAGAACTATATCTAACTCTATCTTGAATACGTCTCATTACATCCCAGTTCATGCAGTACTTGTACTGATTTGGTTGCCTGAAACCACGAAGAGCTTTATTTTCTGATGATAAATTATGATAATGGCACCGAACTGAGAAATCTTCAATGAGCATCCGCATTCTGATCTTGTGACGGAAGAAGGGTTTAATTTCATTAGAGTTACGGCAGGCCCTTCGACTCACCAAGTCCACACAGACTATTGATCACCAGTTCACACAAATTTACTGTTATCCCATTTATACATCCACTACTTACACACTAGGGACAATTTACAGAGACCAATTAACCTACAAACCTGCACGTCTTTGGGATGTAGGAGGAAACTGGAGCACCCGAAGGAAACCCATGCTGTTACAAGGAGTACCTACAACGTCCACACAGCCTACACCCGAGGTCAGGATTGAGCCTGGGTTTCTTGCACTGGGAAGCAGCAGATCTGCCAGCTGTGTCACTGTGCCACCCTTTGATAATAGCTGAGGACTGTTGGGCCAAGAACCTTGCCCTGCGGAACTCTTGCCGTGACAACCTGGAGCTGAGATAGAAACATAGAAACATAGAAAATAGGTGCAGGAGTAGGCCATTCGGCCCTTCGAGCCTGCACCGCCATTCGATATGATCATGGCTGATCATCCAACTCTATCCCATCCCTGCCTTCTCTCCATACCCCCTGATCCCTTTAGATGATTGACTATCACTTAACTTTGAACTGGATATGAAACCAATCATTAAACATAGAACATAGAACAAGTACAAGAACACGTCTTTCAGCCCGCAATGTCTGTGCCAAACATGATGCCAAGACCAACTCGTATCTGCCTGCACATAATCCATATCCCTCCCATCTCAGCCAAGTTCTGCAGTATACATCCCAATAAATGAGAGATTCCCTCTTTCATCTACATTGATTTCAGTTTCACCATAGGTCCAGAAAGCTGCTCTTGGTCAAATATTGCTTCTATACCACCGGAATTTGGCTCTTTTGTAAATGTTTAGTCCAAGGCTGGGGCTGAGTGACCTTATTGGAACCTGGATTGATTGTTGGTGAGTAGATAGTGGTGAGTATCTATCACATTGTTAGAGAGTAGACTGAATGGCTTTGTTGGGTGAATTGCAATGTGGCATTGTTTCATGTAGATGTTGACATATGTCACAATTTCTCAGACTCCAGGACTGTCAAATGTGGTTCAAACATTGAGTAAAGAGGAAGCAATCCTATTTGAGGAATTGAATACATGTTGCAAATGCATGATTTATGGAGCAGTTCAGCACACAAATAAGTGGCCATAATATTTTAATATCATTATATTCAGACATCAGACATGTGTGAGCATATGTTTGTTCCTATGGAAGGCACTACTTGAATGCACTTTGTCTCCACTTTTAGTACTTGTTCTCTCTTATAAATATTGTGCGTTTTTGATTCCATTCATTTCAATGCTGTGGGGGCATGAATACCATATGGAGTGATTCAAATCGCTCTCCAAAAATACAGCAGAATTAAATCTGTCATTAGAAGAACTGGAAGGTTCCAATAATTCTATTGGATGCATATTGAATTTTCAAAGCAAGAATTAAACCTGGGGATTATGCAGCAGTGGGCAGATTAGAATCATGGTGTAGGATAATAAAACTACCTACTGCACAATATGATATATACATTGAATAAGACACTTAGGTCTTGAAATTCTATCATGCAGCACAATGCTGTTAGTTGTTCTGCAATAAAACATTGGCAAAAAGTTGAAATGTGCTATTTGACTCTATTTGCTTCATGCACAAATGCGTGAGGCACCCAGGATTGTGCAGTAGCAACCAGCGGCATAGAGTGCGCTCCTATATCCTACAGAAGACGGACACAAAAAGCTGGAGTAACTCAAATGGTCAGGCAATATCTCTGGAGAAAAGGAATCGGTGACACTAGACTAAGTGGGACCTGTTGGGTGGGCCGAAAGAACTGGAAACTAAGAAATTATAAAACCCACATTTGCTACATTTTTAGAATGACAAAAGATAGCATTGGAGTTGCAGTCAGATCCTTTCCCAACACTCTCCTGCCCTCCTGCCCACAACAACAACAAAAAAGTCCTTTTTGTTCAGCTTCCAGAAGTCAGTTACTGGTATTGATTGGATTCAAATACAAATATAGACATTTTAATTTTCTTGAAGATTTTTTCCTGACCAGAAAAAGGGCACTCACAGTTCAGTAGACACTCAGTGTTGTGTGGATTCTCAGCTCAGACTGAGAGTCGTGGCCTCTCCCTCGCCATATTTCATATGAAGAAAGACTGGATAGACTCGGTTTGTACTCGCTAGAATTTAGAAAATTGAGGGGAGATCTTATAGAAACTTACAAAATTATTAAGGGGTTGGACAGGCTACATGCAGGAAGATTGTTCCCGATGTTGGGGAAGTCCAGAACAAGGGGTCACAGTTTAAGGATAAAGGGGAAATCTTTTAGGACCGAGATGAGGAAAACCTTTTTCACACAGAGAGTGGTGAATCTCCGGAATTCTCTGCCGCAGAAGGTAGTTGAGGCCAGTTCATTGGCTATATTTAAGAGGGAGTTAGATGTGGCCCTTGTGGCTAAAGGGATCAGGGGGTAATGGAGAGAAGGCAGGAACAGGATACTGAGTTGGGAGCCATGATCATATTGAATGGCGGTGCAGGCTCGAAGGGCCGAATGGCCTACTCCTGCACCTATTTTCTATGTTTCTATGTTTCTATCTTGCAGCAACTGAGTCACGTCCAGACTTCCAGGTTTTATAGTCCCTCCCCCCCCAGAAGGGGCGTGGCCTTCATCACTGTGATTGACAGGAGAGAGTTCTCAAGATTTTTTCAACACTAATAACTCTTATTTTTCATTGATGGGAAAATCTTCGGGGCTTGATCGTCGGAGGAGGACTCTGAGTAAGGTAGCTAAATAATCACAGCCATATATGGTAGAGTTTTTTCTAAAATCAAACAACAACGCAAACAGGAAGTGGTCAAGATGAGACTTAATGATATAAATTTTGGGTCGAGACCCTTCTTCAGACTGAGAGTCAGGGGAAAGGGAAATGAGAGATATAGACGGTGATAGAGAGATATAGAACAAATGAATGAATGATATGCAAAAAAAAAACATTGTTGGCTGTGTTCTAGGTGAAAATGAAACTCACAAGGACGACTGAAATTGGCACAATGACTAGAGTGGGGGAGGGATGGAGAGAAAGGGGATGAAAGGGTTACTTGAAGTTACTTATATCCTACCCTCTTACATTGCTACATGTTGACTTTGATCCCAAGTCCCAACATATATCATCAAGCAAATGACCAGAATTGGCCTAAGGTTTAAGACCTGATCCTGCCCTTGTGCCCTCACCCACCACAGCATACCCCCACAGTGATTACCCCTTAACCATTTAACCCCTGGCTCAGGACCCCCTGATGATCCCCTCTGTTGGAAAGCTTAATGGAAAAGACCTTTCTGTTTCATGAAACTTTGATGGTCTATTTTATCACACAAAAGATCACTGCACCCTTCCCAACACAAAGGGATTTCTACATCCTTGGTTTACTTCAAATAACAATACTCATATAAATAGATATATTAGTAAAGCATGTGTTGCAAAGAACTACAGATGCTGGTTCAAAGCGAAGATAGACGCAAAAAGCCGTAGTAACTCAGCGGACCACACAGCATCTCTGGAAAACAATAGGTGATGTTTCATGTCAGGATTGAAGTCTGAAGAAGGGTCTCGACCCGAAACATCCTTTTCTCCAGAGATACTGTCTGACCCATTGAGTTACTGCAGCTTTTTGTGCCTGTCTTCATGTTTCCTATTGGACTCTATCACACTGTTGCTCAATATTAAAACAATAGGATATTTCTTAGCTGAACAAGAATTCAAGTTCAAGTTGAAGTGAGTTTATTGTCATGTGTCCCTGATAGGACAATGAAATTCTTGCTTTGCTTCAGCACACACAACATAGTAGGCATTTACTACAAAACAGATCAGCGTGTCCATATACCATTGTATAAATATATACACGCATGAATAAATAGACTGATAAAGTGCAAATAACAGATATTGGGTTATTAATGATCAGAATTTTGTCTGAGCCAGGTTTAATAGCCTGATGGCTGTGGGGAAGTAGCTATTCCTGAACCTGGTTGTTGCAGTCTTCAGGCTCCTGTACCTTCTACCTGAAGATAGCAGGTAGATGAGTGTGTGGTCAGGATGGTGTGGGATGATACTGCCAGCCTTTTTTAAGCAGCGACTGCAATAAATCCCCTCGATGGAAGGAAGGTCAGAGCCGATGATGGACTGGGCAGTGTTTAATACTTTTTGTAGTCTTTTCCTCTCCAGGGCGCTCAAGTTGACGAACCAAGCCACGATGCAACCGGTCAGCATGCTCTCTACTGTGCACCTGTAAAAGTTAGAGAGAGTCTTCCTTGACAAACCGACTCTCCGTAATCTTCTCAGGAAGTAGAGGCGCTGATGTGCTTTCTTGATAAATTGCATTAGTGTTCTCGGACCAGGAAAGATCTTCAGAGATGTGCACGCCCAGGAATTTGAAGCTCTTGACCCTTTCTGTTTGCCGCTGCCTTTCAGTAAACAATAGAATCAAATACACAGGACAAGATGTTAAAAGTCCCTTGTGCCAATAGGTGGGGAGCATTTCACGACATTCGTTGATTGTTGAGAGTGGTAGACGCTCAACATTGGTGGGGGGGCGGTGATACGTATATCTTGGCCTGTGTAACCTTCAGGATAGTTGGGCACAGGACACATCATCAGTAGTGTACCCTTGCATCACTGGGTGTTTTGGCCTTTTACCACTATACACCTTCCACAAGGGCGGCCCGCTGCAGGATGATCAGCCCTCAGCGCGTGTCCCGTGTCAAACCGTCCCAAAGATTCACCCTGAGGTACTTGGGGCCCAGCATGGGTCGTTCCGCTTGAGCCAAATCCACCGGCTGCTTATTTCAGCCGCCTCTGAGAGTGATCTTATGGTCTTCCGCAGAGCCTGACCGTGGATTCCAAGCTCCTTCAGCAGTCTGATTGTAGATGACGCAACAAATCCTCTGCATCCCACTTCAACTGGATAGACTTTGGTGTTCCAGCCACGCTGCGTTGCCTCTGCTGCAAGCTCTGCGTAGCGCAGCTTCTTACACAATTTATTAATTACCTATACTGCACTGTAACTTCTATTCCTGGTTTTATTCTATTTTAAATATTTTATTTGATTGCTTTTAATTTTGTAATTATTTTATCTGAATAATCTAATAATCGTTTTACATCTAAATGTCATTTTATATGTGTTTCTTTCCAATGCTTTTAATGTTTTATGTAAAGCACTTTGAATTACATTGTTGTTGAAAGGTTCTATACAAATAAACTTGCCTTGCCTTGCCTTGCCTTTCAACCATCGATATAAACGGGACTGTGGACCCCCATCCTACTCCTTCCAAAGTCCACAATCAGTTCCTTAGTTTTGCTGATGTTGAGTGCCAGGTTATTGTGCTGGCATCATATGGACAGTTGCTCGATCTCTCTTCTATACTCTGACATCCCCATCAGTGATACGCCCCACAACAGTGGTGTCGTCAGCGAACTTGATGATGGAGTTCGCACTGTGACCGGTTACGCAGTCATGAGTATAGAGTAAGTACAGCAGGGGGCTGAGTACAGCAGGGGGCTGAGCACGCAGCCTTGAGGTGCTCCCGTGCTGATGGTTATTGAGGCTGAAACATTCCCACAAATGCGAACAGACTGTGGTCTGTGAATGAGGAAGTCGAGGATCCAATTGCAGAGGCATGCACAGAGACCAAGTTCTGCAAGTTTGGTAACCAGTTTGGAGGGGATGATTGTGTTAAATGCCGAGCTGTAATCGATGAATAACAGCCTGACACATGAGTTTTTGTTGTCCAAGTGGTCCAGAGCATAGTGGAGGGCCAGCGAGATCGCATCCACCGTTGATCTGTTGTGGCGGTAAGCGAACTGCAGTGGGTCCAGGTTTTTGTCGAGGTAGGCGTTGATTTGCTCCATGATCAACCTCTCAAAGCACTTCATCACCACAGGCATTAGTGCCACTGGTCGATAGTCATTGGGGCACGTCACCTTACTCTACTTGGGCACTGGTATAATTGATAAGAATCGAAGTGGCATAAGAAGTAGGAGTGATAGGTAGGCCACTTAATCATCTAAACATTTAATAATATTTTGCACCTTTCCATTTGATCACAATAATCACTGTTCTTCTGATGCCCAATGATCAGTTGTTCTCAGTCTTGAATTATCCTCAAGAAATAAACACCCACAGGCCTCGGAGGCAGAGAATTACAACTGTTTACAACAAGCAGGATGAGGCTTATGAGTGTTCTGCACCAGTAAGCAGTGTATCCTTAGTGTGTAAACACAGGAAAATGGCAGTGCACTGGAGGTTGCCAGCCTTTGAAGTTAGATAAGCTCAGTCTGTTCATATAGGAAAATAATAGGCATTCTATTTCAGCCAAGCTGAGCTTCTGCATGTGTACATTTCTTAATAGTATGCTTCTGGGACTCTTAGTTGGTGATAATCTTTGCTATAAATCAAACATCTGTTTGTCCCAAACAATAGAAATGGTTAGGACAGAACTGCAGATGCTGGTTTACACCAAAGATAGACACAAAATGCTGGAGTAACTCAGCGGGACATGTGGCATCTCTGGAGAGGAATTCCAACTCTCCAGCGATGCTGCCTGCCCCGCTAAGTTACTCCAGCATTTTGTGTCGACCTTCACTAAAAATAGTTAAATGCAGCATTACACAAAAAGTTACAAGTGGTGATACGTTAGAATCAGTAGTAACTTTACTTCCAGTGTTAAAATCCAATATCGTAACCCCTCGTTATAACGGACCATAGATGGGGAATTGCATCTATTATTGCCGATTGTTCGCTACAACCGAGTAAGCTATTGTTGTATAAGTAGTTGAAACAAACGACTGCAGTTGCTGGTCAATACACAAAAGGCAGCCAGGGCTCTAAGCGGCAAGGGCCGGGGGGTGGCGTGTGCAGGCATCGGTAGGACAGTCCGCAAAACCACAGCAGCCACGGTGGCACGGCGGTGAGTTACTGCCTTCCAGCGCATGCACCAAGGGGGACCGGGGTT
The DNA here is from genome assembly GCF_028641065.1 of Leucoraja erinaceus. NCBI lineage: Eukaryota > Metazoa > Chordata > Chondrichthyes > Rajiformes > Rajidae > Leucoraja > Leucoraja erinaceus. Next base: position 34,296,803 of record NC_073392.1, read on the forward strand.
CGCTCCCGACTGCAGGTGCTGTCTGTGCGGAATTTGTACGTTCACCCCGTGACCACGTGGGTTTTCTCCGAGATCTTCAGTTTCCTCCCACACTCCAAAGACGTACAAGTTTGCAGTTTACTTGGCTAGGTGTATGTGTAAATTGTCCCTAGTGTGTGTAGGACAGTGTTAATGTGCGGGGATCACTGGTCGGTGTGGACTCGGTGAGCCGAAGGGCCTGTTTCCATGCCGTATGTTGAAACTAAACTAAACTAAACTAAACTAAAATCATAATCAAAATCCATTATAAAGAAATCTATTAAGACTGTACACTGATTATCACACATTCTATTGTATAGCCATTGACTTTACAGCCTTTGTGAAATAGAAATATGCCACTCTATCTTTATACTCTAATGCCTTCAATGTCTCCTTTAGTCCCACTGCAGAAAATTGCGGAGGGCCCTTTACAAGAAGGAAGAGCTGGTGCGGATGCTCAAGCAGAATGTGGTGTCTCTGAAGAAGTCCAACAACTATCTGCATGGGAAGTTGATGGGAACTCAACACTTATTCAGGCAGATGAAGAAACAGAACAAGCTGTTGAAACAGCAGCTGAACATGGGAAGAGGAAAGTTGAACGCAAACTGATCCTTAAACCAGTCAAGAAACCAGTGAGCCACAATCTGTAACGTTCCAGACTCACTGGTTGTAACGGTCTGTAAGTTAGAGATGAAATGCTTCCATGCATTTCACATGGAAACACACGGAAACTGCCTACTCTTTAACAGCAATCTATTCTCAGTAACATTGTAGTTGTGTCAACTAGAAAAATATAGTTGTGTAGCTTGGCTTTCACATTTGCGTTATATTTCTCAGCCAATTTAAGTTTATTTTCTGTTTACTGCAAGAGTAATTGTGTTTAGATAGAAGCAAGTTGAAACGGGCATGGGACCCAATGCAGAGAACTGGTGGAAACTTCCCTACAGTGATTGGCAAGTTGACAAAACTTTGGCAAGATTCCACAGGGAAACAATGTTAACAATAAAACAGTCTGGAACGCTCATTAAGCAGGTAAAAACCCCTCAGGCCTTTCATTAATACTGAGTCCATTGCTAATTATGCTGTAATTTGGTTTAACTGCATTGAAAGATTTCACGGATTGCTGGACTAACTCAGGGGGCCAGGCAGCATCTCAGGAGAACATGGATAGGTGACGTTCCAGAACTGAAACATCACCTGTCCATGTCACCTGACATGTTGCCTGACCCACTCAGCTACTCCAGCACTCCGGCTTTTCAGCAAACCAGCATTTGCAGTTCCTTATTTCTTTATTTAAAGATTGTTTTTTTTCCATATATAAATAGTTAATTTGAATCACCATCACCAGCAGTCCATTTTATAAAGTTAGTGTTCAGCCATCCAGGACCACTTTCCATTAAGAGTTTGCAATGTTTTTAATCACAATATATTTTGTTTAGCTGGAATAGACTGTGGGATGGTTTGTGAATGTTGCTTCATGCCATGATTAACCAATAAATATATAATTTCTGTAGAACCACTCATTAAACTCAGTAACTTGTGAGAAGAGTTTTATTTTTCAGTTGTGAGAATTTTGTTTGATTTGCTGAATGATTTTTTAATGTTTTTTTGCGCATATTTTGCACAGGTTTAAAAATATTACACAACATAATCTGTCGAAATGTTCTAACATTTATTTTGTGGTACAGGTATTTTGCTTTCAAAATTTGCTCACTTCAGATTCATTATCACAAATTGAATGGAGAATATTGGCGTGGGGGAGGTTCAAACTGTGGTATGGCTTTAGCCACATCATAAACAGTAAGATTCATATTCCTTACACCGTAAGCCCCTGCATCATAAAGAAGTGATATGTGGAGGTGGGGGGGAGGGGGGGGGGGGGGGGGGGGGGGGGGGGGCTGTCCACAATTGACGAAGATAAGCCCAGTGCTTTAACACATCATGGGTGGTAAGATTCAGGGGGGAAGATTTATAATTCATGTTCATAAATTATAAATTCTCAGAGCAGAGTTGGGCCATTCGGCCCATCAACACCACTCCGCCATTCAATTATGGCTGATCGATCTTTCTCTCTCAACCCTATTCTCCTGTCTTCGCCCCATAACCCCTGACAACCTAACAAATCAAGTAATAGTTATCAAGCTTAACAGGAAACTGAGAGTAATTTTATTTTACACAGAGGGTGGTGGGTATATGGAACAAACTGCCAGAGGAAGTAGTTGAGGCAAGTACTATAATAACATGTCATAGACACTTGGATAAGGTACAAGGATAGGAAAGGTTTAGAGGGATATGGGACAAATGCTGGCAGGTGAGACTAGAGTAGATGGGGCATTTTGGTCAGCATGGACAAGTTGGGCCGAAGGGCCTGCTTCCATGCTGTATGACGCTATAACTCTACAACTTTCTGTTTCACATCCTGCATACTGCATGCCATTCACATGAGTAGGTGTGTGCTTGAAGGCAGGATGGGAAGGTGTGAGGGTGGGCTCAGGTGGAATCATCCAAATGGAATATAAAGTTTAAGGTTGTGGGTGCCCACGCACTTTCACCTCATCATGTCATGGAAATATTCCTCCAATAGTTGGATAAATTATCTTCTCATATGTATGTATAATATGCAAAACAAGGAATTTCACTGTGGATGTCACATGTGATAATAAAGTATCAATCAATCAATCAATTAATGTCTCTGTGTTGATTCATTTGCGTTCTCCTGGTTAATGCCAAGCGACAATACATCTGACCAATAAACGTGCATCGCAAACAAAACCTAGTAAGTTACTATTCTTCACATGACATCATTGTCATAAGGTCATAAGTAATAGGAGTAGAATTAAGCCATTCGGCCCATCAAGTCTACTCCACCATTCAATCATGGCTGATTAATCGCTACCTCCTAACCGCATTCTCCTGCCTTCTCCCCATAGCCCCTGACACCCGTAATTATCAAGAATCTATCTAACTTTGCTTAAAGAATATCCACTAACGGCCTCCACAGCCTGTGGCAACAAAATTCCACAGATTCACCACCCTTTGACTAAAGATGTGGCTAAATTTGTATCTCACATGCTTCGATAACTTTGAATAAGCAATAGAACTCTCCTATGTTTATAATTTGCTTGTGTAAGTCTTCACATGGGTCTCGAACCGAAACGTCACCAGAGATCCAGAGATGCTGCCCTCTCCAGAGATACTGCCTGTCCTGCTGAGTTTATCCAGCAACTTTTGTCTACCAAGGATCTGCAGATGCCGGTTTACAATGAAGATAGGCACAAAAAGCTGGAGTAATGCAGCGGATCAGGCAGCATCTCTGGAGAAAATGGTCTCGAACCGAAACATAATCTTTTCCTTTATCCGGAGATGTTGTCTGACCCTCAGAGTTACTCCAGCTTTTTGTGACTTTTATAACTTGCCTAGCAGTCGCACATTCCAGATGAACCAGTCAAGTAGAAAAGACAAAAGAAACTTGCTAATGAAGATGCCAGCAATGGAAATATTTATATAACTAAAAGTCTCTTCTTGACCACTTCCTGTCTGCACTGTATATTGATTTTATAAAATAAAACGCTACCCTATATCGCTCTGATTTTAGGCAATCTTACTCAGAGTCCTCCTCTGCTGAGGCAGCCTCAAGGGGAAAGAAGAGGGAGGGTAAAGAGGAAAAAGGGAGTGCTGGGGGATGAGGGGGAATGGAGGAGTATAGGGCGAGGAAGAGGGATAGCGAGACGCAGTTGGCGGAGGGTTGCCGTGACTTGTATCTCAACGGGGATTTCTGGCGTCACAATGGAAACCCATCAGCCGAGCCTGCGCAGTTGGGGCCTATGGGTGAGTGGTGGAATATTGAATTGGGTCGATGGGGCCCAACGGGTCCCACTTGGTCTAGTATGTTTCTACCGATATTTGCGTTAAAAATGTACATGATCGTGCTACAATTTCTGCACCACCTTATTCACCATTGTCCTGTAATGTGCAAAAAATAAGTTCCCTTCAGATTGATGCTATATTTTACAAGTTATTGATGTTTAAAATCTTAAGAAAAACACTTTAAAAAATCTGTTTTCCACTTGCTCTGCACGACACCAATGTTCCACCCCACAATCACATCACAATGGGACACATTTACATTTAAAAAAACACTGTTTTAAATGCCCATCAGCGGTGTTCCACCTCACAATGATGTCACAAAGGGTTCCCGAATTTCATTTACATTAAAAAAAAGTGAAGCACTGCAAATGGCTGTTGGTGGAAACTTGACAACTCTCTGATTGCACTGTATATTGATTTTTGATAAAACGCTACCACGTACAGCTATGATTTTTGGCTATCTTACTCAGTCCCCCTTCGCTCATCAGGTGCAGAGGATTCTTCCCATCAATGAAAAATAAAAGTGTTATTAGTGTTTTAAAAAATGTTGAGAATCTCTCCTGTCAATCACGTCATGAAGGCCAAGCCCCTTCTGGGGGAGGGATTATAAAACCCGGAAGTGTGGGTCTGCAAGATGAGGGAGGGAGATGTCATGACTCTGTCTGAGCTGTGAATCAACTAAACACATTGAATGTCTTCTGAACTGTGAGTGTGGGGTTTTGTGTGGTTTTATAGTGGTTTCACCCCGCTTGAAATGGTATGAAACTGCATTTGAATGTGGTGGCCTTGCACTCTGCATGAACTGGTATGAAACTGCATTTGAATCTGGTGGCCCTGCACCATGCTTGAAATGGCATGAAACTGCACTTAAATTTGGTGGCCTTGTACCCTGCTAGAAATGGCATGAAACTGCACTTGAATTTGGTGGCCTTGCACCCTGCTTGAAATGGCATGAAACTGCACTTGAATTTGGTGGCCTTGCACATTGCTTGAAGTGGGATGAAACCTCACTTGCATTTGGTGGTCTTGCATCCTGCTTGAAATGGTATGAAACGGCACTTGAATTTTGTGGCCTTGCACCCCGCTTGAAGTGGTATGAAACTGCACTTGAATTTGGTGGCCTTGCACCCTGCTTGAAATGGCATGAAACTGCACTTATAACCATATAACAATTACAGCACGGAAACAGGCCATCTCGGCCCTTCTAGTCCGTGCCGAACATTTATTCTCCCCTAGTCCCATCTACCTGCACTCAGACCATGACCCTCCATTCCTTTCCCGTCCATACACCTATCCATTTTATTTTTAAATGATAAAATCGAACCTGCCTCCACCACTTCCACTGGAAGCTCATTCCACACAGCTACCACTCTCTGAGTAAAGAAGTTTCCTATCATGTTACCCCTAAACTTCTGCCCCTTAATTCTCAAATCATGTCCTCTAGTTTGAATCTACCCTACTCTCAATGGAAAAAGCTTATCCACGTCAACTCTGTCTATCCCTCTCATCATTTTAAAGACCTCTATCAAGTCCCCCCTTAACCTTCTGCGCTCCAAAGAATATAGATCTAACTTGTTCAACCTTTTTCTGTAACTTAGTTGCGGAATCCCAGGCAACATTCTAGTAAATCTCATCTGTACTCTCTCTATTTTGTTGACATCTTTCCTATAATTTAGTGACCAAAATTGTACACCATTCTCCGGAATTGACCTCACCAATGCCTTGTACAATTTTAACATTACATCCCAACTTCTATACTCAATGCTCTGATTTATAAAGGCCAGCACACCAAAAGCTTTCTTTACCACCCTATCTACATGAGATTCCACCTTCAGGGAACTATACACAGTTATTCTTAGATCCCTCTGTTCAACTGCATTCCTCAATTCGCTACCATTTACCATGTACGTCCTATTTTGATTTGTCCTGCCAAGATGCAGCACCTCACACTTATCAGCATTAAACTCCATCTGCCATCTTTCAGCCCATTCTTCCAAATGGCCTAAATCGCTGTGTAGACTTTGAAAATCTACTTCATTATCCACAACACCACCTATCTTAGTATCATCTGCATACTTACTAATCCAATTTACCACACCATCATCCAGATCATTGATGTATATGACAAGCAACAGTGGACCCAACACAGATCCCTGAGGCACCCCACTAGTCACCAGCCTCCAACCTGACAAACAGTCATCCACCATTACTCTTAGGCATCTCCCATTCAGCCACTGTTGAATCCATCTTGCTACTCCACCATTAATACCCAACAATTTAACCTTCTTAGCCAACCTTCCATGTGGAACCTTGTCAAAGGCCTTACTGAAGTCCATATAACTCTTTCTACACTAAATTCTCTCAATGTCCTAAGGAATATCCAGTCAGGACCTGGAGACTTATCTGACCTTCTCCATAATTATATTGAAACTAATGGTATTGTGATCATTGGACCCGAAGTGCTCCCCAACAAATTCCTCTGCCACCTGACCTGTCTCATTTCCTAACAGGAGGTCCAGCACTGCCCCTTCTCTGGTATTTGGACTTGAATTTGGTGGCCTTGCACCCTGCTTGAAGTGGTAGCAATCTGCACTTGAGTTTGATAGCCACTCACCTTGCTTGAAGTGGTAGGAAACTGCACTTGAGCTTGGTGGACTTGGACCCTGCTTGAAGTCGTATGAAACTGCCCTTCAGTTTGGTGGCCTTGCACCCTGCTTGAAGTGGTATGAAACTGCACTTGAATTTGGTGGCCTTGCACTCTACTTGAAGCATTCCAGAAAGCCCCCCCCCCCCACTGGCCGCCAATATTGGAATTGGTGGAGAGGTGGAATATTGCATTGGGGGCCCAGCCCTCCCATGTGAATATTAGTCTAGTATATTATTAAAACTCTCATCTTGTTTGTTTGTATGTGTGCGTGAGTTCCGGAAATGGTACACGATAGCACTACAATTTTTGGCCCACCTTACTCACCATTGTCCTGGGATGTGCAGTAGCAATTTTCGTTCAGATTGATGTCATATTTTACAAGATTAACATTTATCAAATATATAAAACTTAAAATAACTTAAAACAGCGCCCCCCGCTTACCGCCCGTGCATGTGCAATGGGCCCAGTATCCACTCCTGTGCAGTTGGGACGTTTCCCCAATTCCAGATTGCCTTTTTGTTCCTCACGTTTACCTTCCCCATGAACCCTGGGCTGGAGTTGGAGCCAGTGGGGTCTGGGGTGGGGAGAGGCTACCCGGGGCCTGGGTGCTGAGAGGGCCACTGGGTTTCGGGGTGGCGGGGAGGAAAAGGTGCGGGACCTGGGGTAAGGACTAGGCCGCAGCCTCTCCTTCCCCCTCCCCAGGCTCCAGGCCGCTTGGCCACATCGGCTACCCGGGGCCTGGGCGCTGAGGATGGCTCTGTGTCTTGGGGCAGTGGCGCAGCAGCTCTGGGCCCATGGGCCAGAAAAGGTGCGGGACACGGGGCAAGGACTAGGCCGGAGGGCAATGGGGGAGGTGACGGACAGTGTGGGGGTGGGATAGGGGGAAGTGAGGAGTGGGGGAGGAGGGGGATAAAGGGAGAGGGGGGGAGGGAAGGGAGAGGGGTTATTGAGGGAGGCCTGAGGCTAAGTGAAAGTAGAGGGTGTGATGAAGGATGGAGTGGGGGAGGGGAGGAGGAGAGGAGAAAAAAGAGGGAGGGTGGAGGGGAGGAAGTATGTGAGTGAATAGAGGAGGGGAGGAGGAAGAGAGTGAAGGGGAGAGAGGGGTGAGCATAGGAAGCAGTGGAGGGTTGGTGGAGGATGGTGAGAGGAAGGATATTGAGGAGGGGAATAGCGGACTGAAGAGGGAGAGTAAGATACGTTCACATTCATGTTATATTTTTCAAGATTGCCATTTTAAACTTTTTAAATGGTGCTGACGCGATCCCACTTGCCGGCGATTCCTGCGCAGTTGGGGAGGGTTGATGTGACTCATATCACACCGGGGATCTCTTGCATCACAACGGCAACCCGTCAGCCACGCCTGTGCAGTTGGAGGCTATGAGTGAGTGGTGGAATATTGCGTTGGGGGAACAGGCTCTTGGTCAAGTATATTACCAAAGTTCCCGTCTTGTATGTTTGTTTCTTTGTTTGTTCCCAAAACTGTATAGGATAGCGCGACAATCTTAGGCCCATCTTACCCACCATTGTCCTGTGATATGCAAGCAAGTTTCATTCAGATTGATGTTATATTGTAACATGTATTGAATGTTTAAACTTTAATAAACCTGGCAGTCGCGCTCCCTCCTGCCGGTCATGTCTGCGCAGTTGGGGGAGGGTTGCCTTGACTCGCATCACAATGGGGATATTTGCCATCACAACAGGATCCCGTCAGCCACGCCTGTGCAATTGGGGGAGGCTTGCCAGCGCCGTTATCTGCCCACGTGTGGTTGGGGAGGGTTTCTGGCCCCGCGGCCATTTTGACTCACCTCATAATGAGGCGGATGTGCCGCCATTTTGAATTGCCATTTTGACTCGCATCACAACAGGGATCGGGGGCATCACAACTGGGACCCATCAGCCGCATCACAATTGAAAATGGTGCCGGTGACACGGCAGACGCCCCTACGCAATACGGCCCTGTCAGCCATGCATGCACAGTTGGGGAAGGCTTGCCGGGCTGGGGTCACCATTTTCACTGAACATTGCCTCGTGTATAGGTGAGTGGTAGAATATCGCGTTGGGGGAGGGGGACCCAATGGGTCCCCGCTTAGTCTAATATATTACTAAAACTCTTATCTTGTATGTTTGTTTGTTCCAGTACACGATAGCAAGTTTCATTCAGATTGATGTTATATTTTACAAATTATTCACATTTTAAACTTTTCCACTTGCCGTGCACGTCAGCTGCATTCAACATTAAAATGGGATCCGCGCCTACACAGTTGTGGCCCGTTGATGTAATACTTACATGTTCATCTTGCATCACAACAGTAAGATGGCCGCCGGATCCGCGCATTATATTTTTCAAGTTATTGACATTTAAACATTTAAAAAAGCCCACTTTAAGAAGAATAAATGTGACCATGCTGTAAGAGTTTGCTGGCAGTTGCAGCTATGACGTCACAATGGCATCTCACAGTCCTCCAATCACAATGGAATCTCTTTTACATACGCTGCTGTGAACATTCCGCCACTCGACAATTACATCTCAGCTGAATCTTAGCTGCCACCCGCCTTAATCACCTTTGCCCCGTGGTCGTTCGTGTCAAGTTTGATGTTATATTTCACGTTACTGATATTTGAAAGTTGTGTCAGAGATTCTGGCAGTTGGAAGCTATGACATCACAATGGGATCTCACAGTTCTCCAATCACAAAGGGATCCCATTTACATATGTTGCCAATTATATCACAATGGGATAAGCATCTGATTAGTGTGTGTTGCCGGGTTAGTGTGTGTGGGGAGGGGGGGGGTTCATGTGTGGGGGGTGTTAGTGTGTGTGTGGTGTGGGGGAGTGTTAGGGTATGTGGGGTGATTTTGTGTGTGTGGGGGGGTTAGTGTGTGGGGGGGGTTTGTGTATGTGGGGGAGGGGGTGGTGTGTATGTGGGGGGTGTAGTGTGATTGCGCATGGGGTAGTGTGTGTGGGGTTATTGTGTGTGTGGGATTGGGTTAGTGTGCATGGGGTGTGTTGGGGGTTAGTGTGTGTGGGAGGGGGTCAGTGTGTGTGTGTGTGGGATAGTGTGTGTGGGGGTGTGTTGGGGATTTAGTGTGTGTGGGGGGGTTAGTGTGAGGGGGGGAGGAGTGTAGTGCGGGTTAGGGGGGGTTAGTGTGTGTGGGGGGGGGTTAGTGTGGTGTGTGTGTGTGTGGGGGGGGGTCAGTGCGTGTGTGTGGTAGTGTGCAGTGGGGTGTGTTTGGGGGGTTAGTGTGTGGGGGGGGTGTGTGTGGTTAGTGTGTTAGTGGGGGGGTTAGCGTGGGTGGGGGTAGTGTGTGTGGGGGATTAGTGTGGGGGGTTAGTGTGTGTGGGGGGGTTACTGTGTGTGTGGGAGGTCAGTATGTGTGTGGGGGGTTAGTATGTGTAGGAGCAGTATGTGTGTGGGGGGGTTAGTGTGTGGGGGGGATTAGTGTGGGGTAGTGTGTGGGGGGGTTAGTGT